>NC_083461.1:5740570-5818070 GCF_030014155.1 Tachysurus vachellii
CATGTTCTCCCCATGCCTCGGGGGTTTCCTCCGGGTACTCCGGTTTCCTCCCCCGGTCCAAAGACATGCATGGTAGGTTGATTGGCATCTCTGGAAAATTGTCTGTAGTGTGTGATTGCATGTGTGAATGAGAGTGTGTGTGTGCCCTGTGATGGGTTGGCACTCCGTCCAGGGTGTATCCTGCCTTGATGCCCGATGACGCCTGAGATAGGCACAGGCTCCCCGTGACCCGAGGTAGTTCAGATAAGCGGTAGAAAATGAGTGAGTGAGAGTATTTAATTAACTAACCTGTCTAAGATTGATTCCAGTTGTCTTAAAAAATGAGAAATAAAACACACAAACACTTTTTTTAGGTGTTAGTCCTAAAGCTCTTCTTATATGAATTTATATACTCTAGTTATATAAGATTATATATATCAGGCAATGCACATATGTTCATGTGTGTAAAGCTGCAGGAAAATCATGAATGGGAGGAGACTAACAGCTTGCTGATGGTGTATGTGTTTGTGTGAGTGTGTGTCATCTCAGTTTAGCTTCATTTCTTGGACACTTCAGCACACAGAAAGGACAATGTCCAGATGTGTACGTTAACTTCTGTGACACATGCAGGGTTTGTGGGTTGGAAGAAACAATGAACGCCTCAGAGCAGATTCACGTCTCCACGAATAGCAGAGTTGAGTCAGCGATCATCGCTTCTGTATTTGCTCTTATCTTTGTACTTGGCACGGTGGGTAATTGCCTGGTCCTCGCTGTGCTGCTTCGTAATGGCCAGATGAACTCCAAGACGACTAACATGTTCATCCTGAACCTGGGTCTCGCTGATCTGTGCTTCATCCTGTTTTGCGTTCCGCTCCAGGCCACCATCTACGCCATGGACGAGTGGGTGTTTGGAGCGCTTCTGTGTAAAGTGGTGCACTTTATTATTTATCTGACCATGTACGCAAGCATCTTCACACTTACTGCAGTCTCTCTGGACAGGTATGTCCTCAACTCTTTACATATATATTAAACAGATGGTGTAAAACACATTAATACTTTCGAGAGCTATTACCAGTTTTTAAAAAAATACAGTTAAGATTCCATTATATTATATGAATCAGTTGTGTTAATGTGTAAAGCATAATAACGGCTAAGTCAATAGCAAGAAGTGACACTTAAAATGCAAGAACAAAATGTACTTATGTAATGTTTGCGTTCCTGGTGGCTGGGAGAAGAAAGAAAAATAAAAAAGTGGGTTTATATTGAATAAGGCGCAGCAATCCATGTATATATATATATATATATATATATATATATATATATATATATATATATATATATATATATATATATATATATATACATGGATTGCTGCGCCTTATTCAATATAAACCCACTTTTTTATTTAATTATTTTTTCTTTTAATTAATTAATTACCTTTGCATACTGCTATAGTTTTAAATAATGGCTTGTAATATATACGTTTTAATTAATTAATTAAAATAACAACAACAACAACAACAATAATAATATATATTATTTATATTATAATAATATATATTATTATTATTATTATTATTGTTGTTGTTGTTGTTGTTATTTTAATTAATTAATTACCTTTGCATACTGCTATAGTTTTAAATAATGGCTTGTAATTTTCAGTTTAATTTATATATGTTATATACACAAAGCTACTCGTTTCTGGGATGCACAGACAGCATTCCATTACGAAAACAAAATTTGATGTTTTTAATAAGTGCCTTTAGTTATTGCTGTTTAATTACAGTGCGATGAACATGAATCAGTTCAACGAGTCACCAGGCTGTTACTGTGAAAAATTATTTTACTTTGCTTTATTATTGAAAATTATATTTCAATCCTTTCCTCTAGATATTTAGCCATTTGCTACCCACTTCATGCCAGAGAACTCAGAACGCCTCATAACACTCTGGCCTCCATCGGAGTGGTGTGGACTCTCTCTCTGGTGTTCTCCAGTCCCTACTTTAGCTACTACCAGCAGATGGATCTAAATGGCACCACTGTGTGCGTCCCTGCCTGGGACATTCAGAACCGCAGAGCCATGGACATTTGTACTTTTGTATTTGGCTACCTAATTCCCGTCTTAGTCCTTTGTCTCACATATGCCAGGACCATCCGCTACCTGTGGACTAGCGTAGACCCCATGCAGGAAGCATGCGAGAGTCGCCTCGCTAAGCGCAGGGTCACCAAGATGATCGTGATTGTGGCAGTTCTGTTTTGTCTCTGCTGGCTGCCACACCACCTCATCATCATGTGCATGTGGTTTGGTCATTTTCCTCTCAACCACACCACCTATGTGCTACGTATTCTTTCACATCTAGTGGCTTACACCAACTCCTGCCTCAACCCCATCGTGTACGCTCTGGTATCTAAGCACTTTCGCAAAGGTTTCCGAAAGGTGTTTGGGTGCGTAGCACAGAAACGGTTGGCCAATCAGGTGAACATGGCTCCACAGGCACAGACGTTGAGCCTGGTTGAGGTCGGATCAAGCGACGGGTCCAATCACAGTGAAGGATCTACCAGGGTTCGATTCTTGAGCAAGAGTGATAAGAAAACAACAATGAGTGCGTTCATGACTTTCAACGTTACTTAATCTTAACTTATTTAACCTAAATTGATTTGCATAGCACAAATTCTCATGTTTTAGTTATGTTTTCTGTAAAATATTTACTCATACATGTGCATTTTTTGTGAATGTACATTTACCTGGATCTGTGCATCGAGGCATGAATGTTTGCCTTTCTTGTTAGATCTTCAATTGAAAAAACTGCAACTGCTCTTCTACTTTTTCAATAAGAACGTTGGGAAGACTTCTTTTTTTTGCACAGGAACACAAATACGGTGAATTTACACTTTGATGTGTTCATAAAGCTAAAAAGATGCATGTACATTTGGACAGTTGGACTTTTGAAATGATTTCTTTCAAAGTAAAATCTAATACACAGACAGCGTAAATCATTCACACTTGATTCTTTAGTCAGTGTTGGTAGTGGGCTCATTAAGACATTAAGATCTTTTTAAATTCAATTTAATTTAATGCGGCTTTACAGAACATAAAACAAAATGTTCATATAAAGATTAATATAATACAAAAATGCAAGATTAATATTAGATATATTTAAATGTATTTGTATTTATCCCTAATGAGCAAGTCTGAGGTGACTGAGGTGACTGTGGTGAGGAAAAATTCCCTTAGATGGAAGAGGAAGAAACCTTAAGAGGAACCAGACTCAAAAGTGAACCTCATCCTCATTTAGGTGACACTGGAGATGTGAAAATATACAGTCTGACAGTCTGTCCTCAAAGACCACATGGAGTTGGCTCCTCTTGGTATGTCTGAATACTTCATGACGCACAGTCCGACTGGAGCCGGTACATCTCTAGATGCCTCGGGATCCTCACATGGTTGGCCTCATCTCAGTGAAGGTCCAAAATCTTCATGGCACGAAAGACAATCGGAGCTGGTAGAATTTCTGGATGCCGCGAATGGGTAGAAAGAGAGAAGCAGTGGAGAGGAATTAAATGTGACTCCTATTAGACCTACTTCCAAATTTGATTATATAGATTTTTTTTGGCCAAATTCTTTAACATATACACAAATATACTTACCTTAGTGTCTCGTACTTAGTACTGTGTAGTACTACTTAGCACTTCAGAAAAATGCTAGCTAGCTAAGTCAATTGATGTTACTGATGAACTTAGATCTTTGTGTTCTGTTATAACATTATAGTGTAAAACATACAAATACAAGTCAAGTCAAGAATCTTTTCTTGTCATTACAACCATATATAGCTGTTGCAGTACACAGTGACATGAGACAACGTTTCTCCAGGATGAGGATGCTACATAACACAAAGACAGGGCTAAGGACTTAGTAAGTAGTCTTAGCTACATAAAGTGCATCTGTACAACCTGGTGCAAACGGTGCAGGACAAGACAAACAAGACAGACAAGACAGTGCAGGACAAAGGACAGTGCAGGACAAAAGACAGTGCAGACAAAAAGTTACAAGACAATACAAAAAGTACAAAAAATACAATACACAAAAGACAATAAACAGTAAACAGAAACAGCAATGAATCAATGCAAATCAAGACTTGGACACTCTAATTCCCGTCAGGATTATTATTGGTTCTATGAATACAGAGCAATGGTGGTTCAAGGATTTTTCTGTAACAGGGGCCATTAAGGGGCCACATGTTACATTCAGGGGCCAAGTACAGGGTACATTCAAACACACAAAATAATTTATTCAGTACGGTACAAATACATTTTGGCAGTTACTCCTTTTTCCTAGGCTTAGGAACGCTCTAATAAAAAAATATGAGCCAGAAAAGTTCTTAATGATTTTTCGTTGTGAAAAATTCTCTGGTTGCTCTTCTCGTCAACGATTGATGGAACAGGGCCAATCAGGTACCAATCAGATTTCAGCACGGGCCATGGCCCCTGTGGCCCCGCCTCTAGAACCGCCCCTGATACAGAGATACTTCTAAGATAGTAGTAGTAGAGAGAAATACATTGGGGTTTCACCGGAACGTACAGTATATTCATGTAGATTCATACAACCTTCCTTTTTCTAAACACAATTTGTCAAATATATAATAACACGAGCATCCACAATACGAGTTAAATAGTTACGCTAATAAACCTAAAATAAGCACTATTCTAGAAATTTTGTCAAGTTTCTGACCAATCAGAATTGAGAACCGAACAGTGCTGTGCTGTAAGCTAGGTTATTGGGTAGGGTGGCCTTGTAACATACTGTAGTCTAGCAGTTTAAATGGTTTCATCTTTTGTGTTGTTAACGTTACACTCTCAGTGGCTTGGGAGTGCAGAGCAATAATGTAAACGTGACCATGTGGAAGAGCCACAGTATTGCAGCTTCATTTAACTTTAAAAGCGGTTGTTGTATGATGTCGGACCATGTAACATACAGTAGATACCTGGGACTCCAGAAGCTCTGTTGACATTGTTTTTTTTTTTTTTATATATATATATTTTATTTCATCTGTTCATAAACTTTAAGATTTAAGATTTTTAAGATTTAAAGCATTTATTGTCATATGCACAATAGAAACAAGTTTCCCAGTACAATGAAATTCTTACTTTGCTGTCCACAGTGAATGTCTGACAAAAAGTGCATATAATACAAAAAAATAATAAAAATAAAAATTAAACACACACATAAATACACATAGTTTAAAAAAAAAACTGTGCAGCAGATAGACTATGTAAATATCGAAATATAGACAGTTATCTGTATGTACAAGTGTAATATATATATCATCATATATCAAGTCAAGTCGAGTCAAGAAGCTTTTATTGTCATTACAACCATATATAGTTGTTGCAGTACACAGTGACATGAGACAACGTTTCTCCAGGATCATTATGTAGGGTGCTACATAACACAAAGACAGGGCTAAGGACTTAGTAAGTTAGTCTTAGCCACATAAAGTGCATCTGTTCAACCTGGTGCAAACAGTGCAGGACAAGACAGACAAGACAGTGCGGGACAAAAGACAGTGCAGGACAAAAGACAGTGCAGACAAAAAGTTACAAGACAATACAAAAAGTACAATACACAAAAGACAATAAACAGTAAACAGAAACAGCGCCAACCAGTGTATATATATATATATATATATATATATATATATATATAAAGTCTTCAAATTAAAATATTTTATGTATTACTTACATGCAAAAAATTGTTACTGTAATATGTGCAAACTTTTAATACCACTCTAGATGGCATGTTAACATTAACAATGTGCAAATTGAATGCACATGATAGAAATGGCATTAAAATGAACAGTATGCGGTTAAAATATAAATTGTACAATGTACATGTATCCAGTGCTGGCACTACTGTAATAGGAAATTAATCAACACTTCCTGACCAATCGGGTTTGATATTTCTATCAATCTGCTTCAGTCTGTTTTTTTTTTTTGTTTTTGTTTTTGTTTTTGCTGCATCGTGCGATACATCTATATTCATGAATCAATACATATGGATTAAGGTCTCGATAGCTATAGGTTTTAAAACAAAATATCAATGTTTAAGAGTCAGTAGTGCTTTGTATTGTTTTGGCCACTCAGTTAGTCAGAATGGAGAGCAGATGTTTCTGTGTGCTCTGTCCACACTCTGGCTGTTTTTCCATGTTAATGGACTTCCAGGGATCACACTATCAAACGCTTCAGGTGTTTCATGAATTTACCAATTAACTGTCATGGTCTGTTCAATACTTAGAAATGGATGCTTCATTGCCCTAGACTGTCACGTTTTAGTTGAGCCGCAACAGCTGAAGAATTATTTAGAAATTTGCAATGTAGCGTATTGTTATCTTTTAATTAGGGATCTCGAAAGTATATCAGCAAACGTGTACATGACGATTCTCCTCACGATGCTGGTGGAGAAGATAAGAAAATGCAACGCTTTCATCAGGAATACAACCAGGCTATAAAAAAAAACTTGAAATCTAAAACAACAACAAAATAAAAGCTAAGAAATGTGATGTAGTCAAATTGTACCATTTTCTGTTATATGAATGAGTACTGAAGTCCTGAACTGAAATATGTTAGACTCTTGAAGGAATCTCCACCTCAAGTGAACTTCTAGTATTTTTAAATATTTCATTTTCATTTAATTGAATTTAATTGAGGGGGGCACGGTGGCTTAGTGGTTAGCACGTTCACCTCACACCTCCAGGGTCGGGGTTCGATTCCCGCCTCCGCCTTGTGTGTGTGGAGTTTGCATGTTCTCCCCGTGCCTCGGGGGTTTCCTCCGGGTACTCCGGTTTCCTCCCCCGGTCCAAAGACATGCATGGTAGGTTGATTGGCATCTCTGGAAAATTGTCCGTAGTGTGTGAGTGTGTGAGTGAATGAGTGTGTGTGTGTGTGCCCTGCGATGGGTTGGCACTCCGTCCAGGGTGTATCCTGCCTTGATGCCCGATGACGCCTGAGATAGGCACAGGCTCCCCGTGACCCGAGGTAGTTCGGATAAGCGGTAGAAGATGAATGAATGAATGAATGAATGAATTTAATTGAACAAAAAGCACCTCAAAACAAAAAACATAAAAAAATAAGAAAACAGCTCAGCAACCTCTAATTTTATAACTAAACCTGTTTATACAAAAAGAAAAAAATTTAATTATAACTGCCCAATTTTAAAGAATTGAAAGTTCATTCATTCATCTTCTACCGCTTATCCGAACTACCTCGGGTCACGGGGAGCCTGTGCCTATCTCAGGCGTCATTGGGCAACAAGGCAGGATACACCCTGGACGGAGTGCCAACCCATCGCAGGGCACACACACTCTCATTCACTCACGCAATCACACACTACAGACAATTTTCCAGAGATGCCAATCAACCTACCATGCATGTCTTTGGACTGGGGGAGGAAACCGGAGTACCCGGAGGAAACCCCCGAGGCACGGGGAGAACATGCAAACTCCACACACACAAGGTGGAGGCGGGACTCGAACCCCGACCCTGGAGGTGTGAGGCGAACGTGCTAACCACTAAGCCACCGTGCCCCCCAGAATTGAAAGTTTATACTAGGAAATTATTTCTCATTTTCATTATCAGTCTGTGTCTGATAACCTGAGGCGAAAGCCACTCAGTGTTTTTTTCAGCCTTTTATTAGGTTATATAAGCATTTTAAAATGGTCTGATTAACATATTTTCTCTGTTTTGATGATGATGTGAATATTGATATTTGTCATGATCACGGCTAAAAGAGACCCAGAGATGCAGGATAGACAAACAGAAACGGGGTTTAATAACCAAAAGACACGAAACATAACGCAGACTGACACCAAAACAACAGGACAAAACAACAGTAGATTCCGCGCTGCACCAGGCAACGCAGACTAACTAAATACTACTAACAATCAAGACACATGAGGGACAGGTGTGCAGACCGGGAGGAGCAGACGAAGGCAGGGCAGACATGTGACAGAAAAACATAAACAAAAGGCACATGGCCAGAGTCCGGGCCGAGTCCTGACAATATTAAGATCACTGTGTGGACATTTGGACAGCCAGCATCTGTTTACAAACCGTATTGATTAGGTTGATATTTATTTGGTTATGTCCAGTTTTTTCACCACTTTTGGTAAAATATTTCTTACGTTTGCGATATCAAAGTATATTATTGGAGAAAAAATCAATCTACTCCGAGAGAGCAAAAGGAAAGCTGTGTAGTGAAAGAACAAACCTTATTTTCAGTAGTAGGCTTGTCGTCGTAAACATTTTCTTTGCTGTTCCTTCTGTGAACAGGTTTTTCTAAAACACCTCTGACAGCTGCTCCAGCGATTTTCTGGATTTATTTGTGAGTCTGTAATCTGTCCTCTCTGCAGGATGCTATCAGGCCTTATGCTGCTCCACGGGTCTGATCTCCATCAGTGTGAGAACATGCTGACCTGAACCTGATGCTTCAAATCAGCAGTGATGGAGGGAACCGCAGGAACGATCACGTTTTGAGTCAGAGTGCTGATGTGTATGAGATTTATCTTTATATAGATGATTCTTGTCTTTATAAAGATGGGATTGTTGGATAAAATGAAGTTGCTGTTGTTTGCAATATTTGCTTTAGTGACTAATGACACTTTGGTTCTATTATATTTCATTAAATATATTCATTTTGGCTGACAATTGAGAAGCTACAAATCATTTCATATTAAAGACTTAAAAAAGGAAGTACAGTAAAAGCTATTTAATGCATTCCTATTAGCGATTCGGTTCGTAAAAGTAATGGCACCCTGTAAAAGGAGAATTTCTAGTTTTAGGTTGTTGCTTTCTGGTGCATGTAGGTTTTTAATTTCATGGTGTTTTATGTGCATGGATAAATGTAAGTAAGCTTTGCCATGAATGTGCATGGTAATTTATGGTTAATTAGTATTTATCAGCATGTGTATGCGAGTATGGAGAGATTAATGAATATGACTGGAATTTTTAGCTCAGTCTGTTCATGAAAATATGAAAATGAGGCCTAAAAACAATATAAAAATATCCAACGAATTTACTGTGTATGCAGTGAATAACAAAAATCCATATGAGCCACAAATCTGGTCTCAAATATAAAAATGTTAATATAATGATCTGACTAAAAATATACAAATAAAACAATATTAATAGTGTCCGATCTTATTACCCAGGTTATCTGTTAATCATTGGCAAAATTGTGGAACAGTGAACAGCTCTAGGGTTCCTGACTCGATCCTGAGATTGCGTTACTGTCTGTGTGAAGTTCATCCTAAAGGTGCTCACTGGGAGTTTTTAGTTAGGGCCCCGTGCAGGACGTTCAAGTTTATTCAGCTCAACTTTGTTGCTCATTGAGTTTGTTTAGTGCACAGGGTCATCATCATCATGCCAAAAACAGGTTTAGCCTCTTCTCTTAGCGCTGGTAAAGGGAAATTGTAATGCTTTGTAAAACAGAAAATCACATTCTAGAAATAGTATGCTTCCAAATTTGCAAATTTTAGTTTAATTCAACTGCATATTTGCTAATAAATTATTTTTTATATATTTTCTGTATTTGCTGTAATCTAGTTCCAGGCACCAGAGGGCGCCAAAACACATGTTTCTAATAAAAGGGGTGTTAAGGGTTGATCTGTTTAAAGAACATATCAGGTTAAAACACAGTCTCAGCTTTATATTCTACCTAATTACCTTCTTCATCTGAGCTCGGTCGTTTCCTCTCAGGTCTGAAAGCAGGAGACATTTTATTTCCATTATTATTTTTCATAGCATAGGGATTAGAAGCTCCATTCTAATGGAAATCCGAATTTGCGGATAAAATGCCATCGTCTTTGCGCAATGCGTTTGCGTCGTTGTGCGTTCACGCTGCCCGACTTCATCAACCAGAGATTGTATCATAGGTAATAAGAGAATTAAGAGCAATGGCATCTAAACACCCTCTTATTGCAACCCTGAAAGGTAAGATTTCACATGCTGCTTCTCCTACAATGCACTCACATTTAATAATGATCACAGCTCATCCTTTCCCACCTATTTATTACTACTGTCACTACAATAACGTGCTCCTATTTGCCTACAGATGTTAAACATTTTCATACAGATGTTTCATTCTGCGTCACAATGATTGTAACGTCATTATATTTCACATCCTACATAGTTCACTATGAAGGGAACAGGGTTACATTTGGGATGCAGCCAGTCTTTTTTTTTTTTTTTTTAAAGCTGTTCACACCAATGTCAATATTTGTTTTTAAAATACTCAGTGATCAGGCTGATGTACAAACCCAGGCTAAAGTTTACAGCATACATGTAATACTTATATACTTAATACCAGTAGTATTATATCTTATATTACTTACTGATAGTACAATTTTTAATAATAAAACTACTGCTGCTGCTCTTCCTCATCCTCATCCTCATCCTCATCCTCCAGCTTTTACTATTACTACTTATTACCGCTAATATTACTAGTACTTCTTCTTACTACTACACCTACTGCTGTTGCTGAAGCTCCTTCTTTTCCTACAACTTCTCCCCCTCTACCAACTTTTACTATTACTACTACTGCTGCTATTACAATGACTTCTATTACCACTACTACATCTTACTACTGATGCTGCTGATATGTTCTACTTTTTTATGATTTACTGAACTTTCCCTTCGTTTTGCAAAAACACATGCTGTTGTCTCTCCCACTTATGATGAACTCATGTTAACACATCTGATGTCATGCATGTAATCGAATGACCGTAGCGACCGTGCTTCCTGATCCAGGCATGAAATTGATTTTAGTACGTTCTTTTTTGTTGTTGTTGTTGTTGTCAAAAGCATATATTCCTCATCTTTCTACTACTACCACGTCTTAACTACATCTTATCACTTTAAGGAGGAAGTGCTGGCTCACGCGGTTGAGGCTCTGGTTCACTGCCAAGCTGCCACTGTTGGGCACTTTTCCAAGGCCCTTAACCCTCCCTGTTTCAGGGGTGCTGTATCATGGCCGACCCCGTGCTCTGATTTTCAATTTCCAAAACTGGGATATGCAAAGAAAGAATTTCACTGTCCAATAATGTGGTAGCCTAATGGTTAAGGTGTTGGGCTACCAGTTGGAAGGTTGTGAGTTTGATCCCAGGTCCAACAAGCTGCCACGATTGGGCCCCTGTGCAAGACCCTTAACCCTCAGTTGTACAAAAATGAGATAATGTAAGTCGCTCTGGATAAGAGCGTCTTCCAAATGCTGTAAATGTAAATAATGTATATGTAACATATAAAGGCTTTTATCTAATTATAACCATAGTATTAGATACATAACATAATATTAGCATTATAATAATCAGTGCAAGTGTAAATGGAGAGACATTTACATGCTTCAGAAAGACATGCATACACTTCACAAGGACAAATGCAGATACTTTAACACCTTGAACCTTTCTCACACAGTGTAAAGTAGGTGTGGTTTATTATAGATTTAACGCATCACTTCACAATCATTTAGTCATAGCATAAATAATTACATTGGATCAAACTCTCATAGTGCTACTGTATAAATATTCTCTGTAATTCTGTGTGTGCTATGCAGTGTGTATTTTGGAGCTGCAGACTGAAGACACTGTGACTGATGCAAGTCCTCAGCTAGCTTCATGCTGTGAGCTACTGGAGCTCATTCTGCGCAAAGGACTGCTGCGTGAGAACAGATTTCCTTTCCTTCATTATAAAAACTCTATCCCGTACACACAGACACACACATTAACTCAGCGTTTTCGGTTGTTTATTCTAATTCAGGGACACATGATATGTCCCTGATATAGAATAAACAACCGAAAACCAAGGACACAAACCACAAGGTCTCGCTAAACGGAACATACTGTATATAAATCAGTAGTCATAGTATTTCTAAAGTAGCAGCTTACATCAGGGATTTGAATGCTGAATGCTCCACATACACAGATAAAAATAAGTAATTGTTAATGGAGCATTAATGGAGTCTCCAGTAACAGCACTTAGCTTCATGCAGTCAGCGGTAGACTAAAGTCTTCAGGACAGAGGAGTTTCCATGTTTCTACGTAACATGACAAGGAGCTTTTATGGTCTTATTAACTTCAGAGTTAATGTCGAAGAGGAAATAATTGTTTGTGAACATTTCGTAACATGAAATGTAACTGGAAAAAAAGGTGGAATGAAACATTTCATTACTTGCTCTTTTTAGAAGACAATTAACCCTTGTATGTTGTTGGGGTCTGTAGGACCCATATTCATAAACATCAATAGTTTTGAAAAACTTTGCTTCCTTGTAAATTTGTTGATTTTTTTTCACTCATAACTTGATTAAATTTGATTTTCTTTTTTTATTACGTTTTATTAAAAAACAACAAAAAACAAGTAGCACTTTAATTAAAAAATGTGATGTAATTGGGATGAAGTAAACATCTGTAGAGTATTTTAACATCAAATTTTTGATTGTGTTGAATTAAAAACCTAAAAATGCAGCGGGTCCAGCAGACCCACAAACACTGGCTGAGTAACAAAAGGGTTAATCACACCATCCCATTACTTGTCTATAACAGCACAACTCTTAAATGTTTAGTATAATACAGGTTTCACGTCTAGATAGATGCTGTAATATTTTCTAGGTACGTTAAGGCACGTTTCATACAAATGGATTTATAAGTCAAGAACACTTCATCTCATCTCGCAGAAGCTCCTAAACACCCCGTCACTCTCATGCGACACAGTACATACAAACACATGTAACGATGCCTATGATGTGCTATCTTTAACCTGCGCTATCTTTATCCTGTGCTATCTTTATCCTGCGATATCTTTATCCTGTGATAGTGATAGTGTTTTTGGTTTATTTTTCCCGTCTGCAGAACCAGTGCTGAGTTTGACACACAGAGACTACTGGTGTTGTTTTGAGCAGTTAGTTCAACTGGACACATGTGGAAGGTCAGTCTTACTCTCACAATGCATTTTATAACTATATAAATACTGTCCACTGGGCAGAATACGGGTATACAGTCAGAATGGGATGCTAGTCTGTTCGAGGTTACTACGTGTACACACACATGCATACCTACTGGCAATTTATCTTATTCTGTCTGCATACCGGCATGTTTTTGAGAGGTGGGAGGAAATCAGACAACCTAGTGGACACCTACATGAAGAACTTTTGATACTAGTGTCACAAGCGACAGATTAAGACTTACTTGAGCGAGGTAAATATTTATAACAGGGATATAAACATACGTACTGTAAATAGTTCAAATTACAGCCACATATGTACTAGAGTTTGGATGTTCGAGCATGGTGATTAAGGCATGGTGATTATTCACAGATTTTGGTTTTGTAAAGCTTTAAAATAAACCATTAAAACACTTTGTTTATAACATCTTGCTTGTAAGGGTTGTACGAAACAAGCCCTTTGTGAAAGCAAGCTAGAAAATGCAGATGAATACCATCCACATACAAAGAATTATACCAGGATAGCCCAATGACACCTGATAACCCCGATCAGTCATCTTCTTCATAATTTATTTTATATCCCACCGGTGATTTTAAAGGCTTGGAGCTGTCTCTTTAGCCGTACAGCAGACCACAGCGTGTCCCAAACTTCTCAGCGCTCAGGGCCGGGGACGCTACTTCATCCGCCTAATGCTGAGCAGGAGAACTCTGGGAAATGTAGTCATCCATCTTCTACACACATCCAGCATTTTGGAGGTCAGTGAGATCACTGCTGTTTTAATTTTACTGGACCAGTTCATAAAAAAAAATATATTTTATTGATATGAATAATTCAGTTAATTTGCTGATTTGTGTACAGTGGTACAGTTCAGACATTTCTGTATTGAGGAATGAGGAATTTGTAGGTGAGGCTTTTCATTTCAGTAATAGACATTTATTTGATATAGGTGTAAGGCATTTAACATTGAAACAGTTATTTTGTGTTTTTATTAAATCTCTTAGAGCCTTTTCTCTCCTTGTGTCTGGTTCTCTCTGAAATGGAGTTCAAACTCAACATACACGTAAGCATCTGCTCTGAAAATATCACTGTGTCCGCGTAGTATATAGATGTCACCGTATTGCTGTGTGAAATCGATTTATAATGGCTTTCCTCATGACATTAAATGATGCTTACCTTTAAGCATGACATAATCAGCCATCCATAATACTACAATGCACAACGATTTAGAGCTTATTAAATAAAAGCTTATTAAATATTGTGCACTTACATTAAGAGGCCATGCCACATTCTCTGCACCTGGCACTGATAGCAAAGATGCCAAAATTCCTTTCGTCAAACTGACTGCAATAAGGCCACACCTTCTTCAGTGAGACTGACAGCAGAAAAAAAACATTTCTGCTTCATTTACCAGACACACTTATCCAGAGCGACTTACATTTTATCTCATTTTTATACAAATGAGCAATTGAGGGTTAAGGGCCTTCCTCAGGGGCCCAGCAGTGGCAGCTTGGTGGACATAGGAACCGAACTCACAACCTTACGATTGACAGCCCAACACCTTAACCACTAGGTTAACGCATCCTAGCTTCAGTATAACAGACAGCACAGAGAACACCTTCTTCAGTGGTATTAACAGTACTGAAACCACACCTTTTTTACAGTTATAGAAAGCAAACAGGCCACACCTCCTTTACTGTGACAAACAGTAAAGTGACCACACCTCCTTTACATTGACAAACAGTAACGTTGCCACGACTCTTTCACTGGGACTGATGACACATAGGCCACACCTCCTTTACAGGGACAAACAGTAATGAGACTTCACTGGGTCTGACAACACAGAGGCCACGCCTCTTTCACTGGGTCTTACAATACAGAGGCCACGCCTCTTTCATTGGGTCTGACAACACAGAGGCCACGCCTATTTTACTGGGTCTGACAACACAGAGGCCACGCCTATTTTACTGGGTCTGACAACACAGAGGCCATGGCTACTTCACTGGGTCTGACAACACAGAGGCCACGCCTCCTTTACTGTGTCTGACAACACAGAGGCCACGCCTACTTCACTGGGTCTAACAACACAGAGGCCACGGCTCCTTTACTGAGTCTGACAACACAGAGGCCACGCCTCCTTTACTGGTCTGACAACACAGAAGCCACACCCACTTTACTGGTCTGAAAACACAGAAGCCACGCCCACTTCACTGGGGCTGACAACACAGGCCACGCCTCCTTCACTGGTCTGACAACACAGAAGCCACGCCCACTTCACTGGGGCTGACAACACAGAGGCCACACCTCCTTTACTGGTCTGACAACACAGAAGCCACGCCCGCTGTACTGGTCTGACAACACAGAAGCCACGCCCACTTCACTGGGGCTGACAACACAGAGGCCATGCCTCCTTTACTGGTCTGACAACACAGAAGCCACGCCCGCTGTACTGGTCTGACAACAGAGAATCCACGCCCACTTCACTGGGGCTGACAACACAGAGGCCACGCCTCCTTTACTGGTCTGACAACACAGAAGCCACGCCCGCTGTACTGGTCTGACAACACAGAATCCACGCCCACTTCACTGGGGCTGACAACACAGAAGCCACGCCTCCTTTACTGGTCTGACAACACAGAAGCCACGCCCGCTGTACTGGTCTGACAACACAGAATCCACGCCCACTTCACTGGGGCTGACAACACAGAGGCCACACCTCCTTTACTGGTCTGACAACACAGAAGCCACGCCCGCTGTACTGGTCTGACAACACAGAAGCCACGCCCGCTGTACTGGTCTGACAACACAGAATCCACGCCCACTTCACTGGGGCTGACAACACAGAGGCCACGCCTCCTTTACTGGTCTGACAACACAGAAGCCACGCCCGCTGTACTGGTCTGACAACACAGAAGCCACGCCCGCTGTACTGGTCTGACAACACAGAATCCACGCCCACTTCACTGGGGCTGACAACACAGAGGCCACGCCTCCTTTACTGGTCTGACAACACAGAAGCCACGCCCGCTGTACTGGTCTGACAACACAGAATCCACGCCCACTTCACTGGGGCTGACAACACAGAAGCCACGCCTCCTTTACTGGTCTGACAACACAGAAGCCACGCCCGCTGTACTGGTCTGACAACACAGAATCCACGCCCACTTCACTGGGGCTGACAACACAGAGGCCACGCCTCCTTTACTGGTCTGACAACACAGAAGCCACGCCCGCTGTACTGGTCTGACAACACAGAATCCACGCCCACTTCACTGGGGCTGACAACACAGAGGCCATGCCTCCTTTACTGGTCTGACAACACAGAAGCCACGCCCGCTGTACTGGTCTGACAACACAGAAGCCACGCCCACTTCACTGGGGCTGACAACACAGAGGCCATGCCTCCTTTACTGGTCTGACAACACAGAAGCCACGCCCACTTCACTGGGGCTGACAACACAGATGCCACATTTGTAGTGTCTCATTTTAGAAATGATGTAATACTGTATATGCTAATATTCTCATTGTATATAATCCCATTTAAACTTCCTGCCCATATCCTCCACTTCAGAACTGCAGCTTTCTGGATGAGAGTTGGCTGCTCCCGGTAAGTCTGAAGCCGTATCATGACTTTATTAGCACTACGTGCATGAGACAATGCATGACAAAAGCCTACTCGTGTGTTATAGGTGTGTGAAACGTATGAGGCAGTGCCGTGTCGCGAGCTGGGGATGGTTCTCAGGTTAGCATGTCTATAGAAGCATGTCAGTTTCAGCTTGTACACTGAGGATTTCTGAACATTGCACATGCTTGTACACACTTACACACTTTTCTAACATTAATTCTTCTTAAACGTGACGAGACTCATGAGGCTATGAATCACTATGTGTTCTTTGTTCAACATGAGCCTCATTGATCTGCCTTTCTCATATTTCTTCTATCTCTCTCAGATATCTGGACAGGCGTGTGTTTGTGTTGGAGCTGCTCCGAGGTGGTGTGGCTCAGGCAGACATGTTTGCAGAGCCTGGAGACATCATTGATGAAATTAACGGCATCTCACTCAGAAATTCCAGAAATGGACAGGTTTGGATTTACCCTCTTATCCTATTTATGGATAATATGTAAGAGTTATGGGGGGGGCACGGTGGCTTAGTGGTTAGCACGTTCGCCTCACACCTCCAGGGTTGGGGGTTCGATTCCCGCCTCCGCCTTGTGTGTGTGGAGTTTGCATGTTCTCCCCGTGCCTCGGGGGTTTCCTCCGGGTACTCCGGTTTCCTCCCCCGGTCCAAAGACATGCATGGTAGGTTGATTGGCATCTCTGGAAAATTGCCCCTAGTGTGTGATTGCGTGAGTGAATGAGAGTGTGTGTGTGTGCCCTGCGATGGGTTGGCACCAGGATGTATCCTGCCTTGATGCACGATATTTGAAAAATGCTTCAGGAAACTGAGTCGGGCCGACTAACAAAACAAACGTGTAGCCAATTAGCAGAAAGGGGTGTGTCTTGTCAATATGCGGTGGAAAGAGTGTTCAGTGCACATGTCTGACATTAGCAGAAAGCGATTGAAACATTGACATGGCAGATAATGGCACCTCTGCCTCCACGTGAAACGGAGCTAAACCTTTCACGTTACAAAACACAGTACTACAAAAACACATCTGTATTACCATAGTATTACTCATTGAGTTCATTTATTGATAAAAATATCCCCCCAGCCACCTGCCCCAACAGGTTCCGCCATAATAGTTGCCTGGGTTACGTATATATGTGTGGGGCGGAGCTATCAAAACAGTGACACCCATTTGGGTTAGAGGCGTGTTTGTTTTGGTGTTTTGTTTCAAATGTCAACATTGGCTTTCAAACATCGTGCACCGCACCTTTAACCCTCAATTGTTCAGTTGTATAAAATGAGATCAAAAATAAGTTGCTCTGGATAAGGGCATCTGTTAAATGTAATGTCTTTATCATCTATATTTACATTCATTATGTGTGAAACAGGTTATTTCCGGTTATCACTTATGTTATAGCATCCATAAACAATCGTCCCCTCACCAGCCTTAAGCTGTTGTCTTTTGTAGTTAACAAGACAAAAAAGTATACCAAAGCACCAGAAAGCAAAAATTCCTCATTTTTGAATAACGTCCCATGTCTGAAAACATGACCGTCATTTGACTGTGACATTGTGATGACACTGGAGACTTCTTCCACAAATGCTAACTGTTTTTTTAATCAGTTTATTATTACATATCGTCGCTGTCAGGCGGAATCCTCGTATCTCCAAAAACATTACTTTTCAGGAAATTAAAAAAACGCCGTACCTTATCTGCAGTACACAGGGTTTAGTCCGCGTTGCAGTGGATTGTCTTGCGCTAAATTCCTGTCCTCAGACGAGCACCAGAACTAGCGGGGGTCAAGATTTTTTTTCTTTGAGCCCAGTGTTTTGAAGACATTTACCTCAGAAGACGTGTTGATTCGTTGCGACTCTTCTTGAGGAGAAATATACCGTGAAGCTCTCCCGCGGAGTGAGGAAGAGGTGGACAGTTGAAGTGACCAATGGAGTTATGAGATTTGCGCTCAAGCTATTTTCAAGACTTTAGATTGGTTAATAACTTGTAAAAATAACAGACCCACGTGGGGACTGACCAATAGCATCGATATGTGAAAAAATATGAAATTGACCAAATTTGGACATACGAGGTTTCCGCCCGACAGCGACGATATACAAAAATGATAACTTTTCACAGTACTGACAATTTAACAGCACTATTGTAATAATCTACGGTGCGACCTTAAATCTTCTAGACCCGAAAACACAGTGCCTTTGGATATTCGGTTATATATACACTTGATATTTCTATTGTATAGTATATTTGTTTTAAACGTTTTTAACCTATAAATATATAAACTTTATATATAGACTTTCACTAATCTGGACATCATTATTCACCTGTTTTCTTTCTGGGAAAAATGGCATTTAATTTTTATGTGCAGAATAACAATAAATGAGGTATTAGTACTTTTATTTTTTAATCCATTGGACATTAAAACATCTCTGGAAAATTGTCCGTAGTGTGTGATTGCGTGAGTGAATGAGAGTGTGTGTGTGTGTGCCCTGCGATGGGTTGGCACTCCGTCCAGGGTGTATCCTGCCTTGATGCCTGATGACACCTGAGATAGGCACAGGCTCCCCGTGACCCAGGAATAGTTTGGATAAGCGGTAGAAGATGAATGAATGAATGAATGAATATCGCTTATTAACAATGACTTTATCCACACAGTGCCATTCTGAGTGGATGAATATTATTTCCATTGTAATTTAATTTTGAACTAGTAATAATGCTTCTCTTTGTGTGATTCTCTTTGTGTGTTCTGTAAAGGCAGGTGTGGTGCTGTCCAGATTAAAAGGACAGCCACTGTCCTTGCGCCTGTTGCGCTGGAGAGGTGAGAACGGCACCGTGTATCGCCCCCTGGTGCCGCTTTTACGCCAGCTGAAGCAGGAGAATCCCGCGCTGGAGTTTGGCTCACCTCTTCCCAAACCAGCGATGCAGCATGAAAACCAGAGCCAGTGTGTTAAAGAGGGACGGTGAGAAACTCCAGTACAGCTGTGTGTATGCTGGAACGAATGCATCTTACATGAGAGGTTCTGAGTGGATAAAAATCGTCTGTTTTTCTGTTAACAGGATCCTGTATGCAGTGCAGCTGTTAGGAAAAACAAACATAGGAATGGTACAGTAAATCTTACCTATAATTCACTTTGTCAATTTATAATGATCTATAGTAAGGAATCACACTTTGGCTTCGTGTTCCCCGGTGGTCCAGTAGCAGGATTCCGCCTTCTTGCTCCATTGGCAGGAAACAACCCAACCACTGAGGGTTAACTCTCAGTGCTGGTCCCAAGCCTAGATAAAATGGGAGGGTTGCATCAGGAAGGGCATCCTGTGTGAAAACATGTTGCCAGATCAGAATTTCTTTTTTTGTGGTGACCCCGAACTGGGAGAAGCCAAAGGACAACAGCTCAGGAATTGATTTTATGCATTATAGACGGTCGTGTTCAGAGTCTGCGAGGTAGGAAATATCAATATTTGCACGGAACATTGTGTATTCAGAGACAGGATAACACAGTTTATAGGGCTTCTCATACTTCATATCTCTGAGGTTGACAGATATTTCCTGAGACAGTCTCTATACATATCGTCGCTGCCAGGCGGAATCCTCATATCTCCAAAACCGTTATTTTTCAGGAAATTAAAAAAACGCCGTACCTTATCTGCAGTACACAGGGTTTAGTCCGTGTTGCAGTGGATTGTCTTGCGCTAAATTCCTGTCCTCTGACGAGCACCAGAACTAGCGGGGGTCAAGATTTTTTTTTCTTTGAGCCCAGTGTTTTGAAGACATTTACCTCAGAAGACGTGTTGATTCGTTGCGACTCTTCTTGAGGAGAAATATGCCGTGAAGCTCTCCCGCGGAGTGAGGAAGAGGTGGACAGTTGAAGTGTCCAATGGAGTTATGAGATTTGCGCTCAAGCTATTTTCAAGACTTTAGATTGGTTAATAACTTGTAAAAATAACAGACCCAGGTGGGGACTGACCAATAGCATCGATATGTGAAAAAATATGAAATTGACCAAATTTGGACATACAAGGTTTCCGCCCGACAGCGACGATATGTAGATATTACAATAACATCTAAACCTCCAACTTTAAACCTCACCAAATATATAAGGAATAGAACAAACTTACTGCTTCTGCAGAAAACAGGTGTTGTTTGTGGATGAAATTAATTTAGAGCGACTTACATTCTCATACAAGTGAGCCGTTAAGGGCCTTTGCTCAGGGGCCCAGCTGTAGAAGCCTGGTGGTCCTGGGATCGAACTCACAATCCAACACCTTAACCACTACACTAACACACGCCTGTACACAGCTAAAAAAAAAAAAAAAAAAAAAAAAAAAAAAAATGATTTATTTAATAAAAACACAAAACAAACAAAATCGGTAACCACTAGAAAAAAAAAAAAAAAAACTCGACAGAACAACGAAGCCAACATTTGTGTTTTCTTTTCTCACACAACTTTTGTAGAAGTCTGTACTTTATATTTAAAGACTGAATATCAGAATTTCTTTATTAAATCCCGTCTCACATGTATGAGACCTTTACATACGGCTTTTCGATTGTAAAGTGTGAAAATGACCAGTTAATCTTCTTTTTCCTGCTTGTGCCAGTATGGAGGGAAGGAGGTTCTGCAGTACGCCATACCGGCTGTGCTGCAAAAGAGGCAGAGCAAGAAGGTACGATTACACCCAGCCAGCAAAGAAGACTTCTTACGTCTTCTCATTTTTTCTTAACAACACATCCGATCAAATGTAGCATTTGCCAAAATATGCCCTAAAGTTATTGCTAAATAATACATAAAATGCTTTAATTATTCACCAAATGTTCAGAATTATATATGGACTGTCTATGAAATGTAAGGACATAAAAATTTTAATTAAGTTCGTGTGTATCTCATGATTCATAGGTAGGCAGAGCTCAGGGTTATAACCCGTGCCTTGTTAAAATGTTAATATGTAATGACGTCATTACGACATGCCACAATTGATCGTATTTGCATAGAATATTCATAAAATGCAGACGTTATTGTAATCAGCTAATAAAATCAAAGAATGGCAGCATTAAGAATTAAGAACATATCGATCCACCTTGTTAGCTGAAATGTTATTTTAATGTTGTTAAATAATTTTTAGATAAATTGTAGTGTTGTATACGCATCATGGTTTATAATTATTCATATTACTATATTAATAATTATATTACTAATTAATATTACTAAATAAATCAAAGTTTGATATTATTACAGTGCATGTACGCACTTTGGTTACAAAATCAAATGTTTGGACACAATCAAACTGTTTCCTCTGGCTTGCTCATTAATGTAAATGAAAATTTACATTTACATTTACATTTAAAGCATTTGTCAGACGCCCTTATCCAGAGGGACGTACATACAGTAAGTGCTTAAATCTCTAACATTGGATACAATAATGTTGGCTCACTAGGTTACATACTTAAGATACCATGAGTTTAAAACATTTGTTCAAAGTTACATTGAAAAAGTGTCAAATTTTTTTTTTTTTTTTTAATAAATGCAAAAGATAGGGAAAGAAGTGCTAGCTTGAAAATAGCCAGTGAAAATGATAAACTTTCATTCATTCATCTTCTACCGCTTATACGAACCTCGGGTCACGGGGAGCCTGTGCCTATCTCAGGCGTCATCGGGCATCAAGGCAGGATACACCCTGGACGGAGTGCCAACCCATCGCAGGGCACACACACACACACTCTCATTCACTCACGCAATCACACACTACGGACAATTTTTCCAGAGATGCCAATCAACCTACCATGCATGTCTTTGGACCGGGGGAGGAAACCGGAGTACCCGGAGGAAACCCCCGAGGCACGGGGAGAACATGCAAACTCCACACACACAAGGTGGAGGCGGGAATCGAACCCCCAACCCTGGAGGTGTGAGGCGAACGTCATAAGTAGTTCATAAGCTTCACAATTCCATATGTAAAAAAAAAAATTATGCAAAGTAAATTAGTTTTGATCATTAAATTAATTGATAGAAGTTTGAAATATATGAACAAACCATGTGAATAAAAAGTCCTTCCCTGATTTTTCAGGACGTGCTGTTGGACGTGAAGGAGACGCACCTGACTTGCACTGATAAATCCAATAAACAGGTATGGAGCTGTTACTTAATATGAAAAACAATAACAGATAGTTCTTTAATAAGGATAATGCAAGGATGATGATGATAATAGAGGGTTTGATTTTAAGCAGCAGCTGTTCCAGCATCACTTTCCTGAGATTTCTTGTGTGGGGAGATTCAGCCAGCCAGATTACACCATCTTCGCCTTCTGTGTAGGGTAGGTTACAATCACGGTACTAATTTTATTCATGCGTGACAGGATGGTATTTTTCATTTATGCTTGAAAGTATATACTTTGTGTGTGTTTTGGTGCATTAAATCACTAAAATGGGGTCAAAGTATATAGAATATCTCTCTCACTCACTCACTCATTTCCTACCGCTTATCCGAACTACCTCGGGTCACGGGGAGCCTGTGCCTATCTCAGGCGTCATGGCAGGATGCACCGTGGACGGAGTGCCAACCCATTGCAGGGCACACACACACACTCTCATTCACTCACGCAATCACACACTACGGACAATTTTCCAGAGATGCCAATCAACCTACCATGCATGTCTTTGGACCGGGGGAGGAAACCGGAGTACCCGGAGGAAACCCCCGAGGCACGGGGAGAACATGCAAACTCCACACACACAAGGCGGAGGCGGGAATCGAACCCCCAACCCTGGAGGTGTGAGGCGAACGTGCTAACCACTAAGCCACCGTGCCATATATAGAATATATGCAACAGAAATCTTGGACATGGGGCTTTTTTTTATTTTTTTGCTGTTATATCTAAATCAAGACTGGTTGTGATCTTAGGCTTGGAGAGGTGGTGAGGCTGGGAGGGATCAAGTCAAGTCAAGAAGCTTTAATTGTAATTTCAACCATATCTAGCTGACATAATACATAGTGAAATGAAAAAGAGTTTCCCGAGGCCCGTGGTGCTACATAAAACAACATAGAGCTAAGGACTTAAAGTAAGTTGTCCTGGCCACAGAAAGTGCATCTTGTGGAACCTAGTGCAAACAGTGCGAGACACAAGACAGTGCAAACAAACATTACAAAAACACTACAGGACAGACACTCATAATAGAGCACACCAGTGTGCAATCTGTATATTATATAGTGCAAGGTGCAAGAATATAGGGCTTTGAACAAAGAGGGTTCTAGTAAACATATAGGTATTGAAATGTGGTGTGCAAAACAGCAACTGAGGAAATGTGCAAGCGTGCATGCGTGTGTGTATACTGTATGTGTGTGTCTGTGTGTTGTTCTGGTTGTTGAGGAGTTTGAGGGAAGAAACTGTCGCAGTCTGGTTGTGAGGGCCTGATCATGGGCATGTTGGAGCTCATGTATATTCAATCCTGTGAGATTCACCCAACACTAAATAGGGTAAAAGAAAACATGGAAAATCCTCAATGAAAAGAAAAATAATGGTTCTTTACCGTTTTTTTTTTGTTTGTTTGTTTCTTTGTTTCGTTCTTGCATGCTTGAAAGAACATTCATAATGTTGTATGTTCTGATCACCAAGCTGCTACTGCTTCGCCTTTAACCATGAGTCGTAGAAGTGAGATAAATGTGAATGGTTCTGGATAAAGGATTAAGGAAGAACACTGCAAATGTAATCTCAGGTATGACAAGGGTCAAAAATATTCACTCACTGAAACTCACTCATTTTCTACCGCTTATCCGAACTACCTCGGGTCACGGGGAGCCTGTGCCTATCTCAGGCGTCATCGGGCATCAAGGCAGGATACACCCTGGACGGAGTGCCAACCCATCACAGGGCACACACACACACTCTCATTCACTCACACACTACGGACAATTTTCCAGAGATGCCAATCAACCTACCATGCATGCCTTTGGACCGGGGG
Source organism: Tachysurus vachellii (assembly GCF_030014155.1). Taxonomy (NCBI): domain Eukaryota; kingdom Metazoa; phylum Chordata; class Actinopteri; order Siluriformes; family Bagridae; genus Tachysurus; species Tachysurus vachellii. The sequence continues at coordinate 5,765,104 of NC_083461.1, forward strand.
AGGAAACCAGAGTACCTGGAGGAAACCCCCGAGGCACGGGGAGAACATGCAAACTCCACACACACAAGGTGGAGGCGGGAATCGAACCCCCAACCCTGGAGGTGTGAGGCAAACGTGCTAACCACTAAGCCACCGTGCCCCCTCGAAACAGTTTTACAGAACATAAAATTATTTTATAAATCTATTTGTATTTATCCCTATTTATCCCTAACGAGCAAGATGGTGGCAAGGAAAAACTCCCTTAGATGGTATAAGGAAGAAACGTTGAGAGGAACCAGACTCAAAAGTGAACCTCATCCTCATCTGGGTGACAGCAGAGAGTCTGATTATAAATTGTTATAAACACCGGAGAGTGTGATTATAAATAATGTCCTTTCTACAGTCAGATACAATGGAACATACTGTACATTCCAAGATACAGTAAAAAATACACCATTCACCATTATGTTTAACATATCTGTCTTTTAAGATAGATATTTGTCCTGCAAACATTTATATGATACAATTAAGTATTTGTGCATAATTATAACATTTTGTATAATCACTAATATATAACTACTATAAAGGGCTAGAATTATATAGGATTATAAAATTCACAAATCATGTACAACTTATAAACAATCATACTGTATGCACAGTCATAGCAGATGTCTTTATGAATAAAGACAACAACCTCCTAATCAATACACAATTGTCACACTATATCTGACTGTATAAAGGACATTATTCATAATAACACTCTCTGGTGTTTATAACAGTTTATAATCACAGTCTGGTTCCTCTCAAGGTTACTTCCTCTTCCATCTAAGGGAGTTTTTCTTCACTACAGTCACCTCAGTCACCTCAGACTTGTTCATTAGGGATAAATACAAACATATTTAAATATGTCCATTGTTAAAACACTATAGAAATAAAATTTGAACTGAAACTACAATCCTAGACATTGTAGCATCCTGGAAACTATATGATAACTCTGAGTGGAATGATATAAGTTTATGAGGATCCATTAGTTGAACCACTGTAATGCTAATTGGAAAAGAAAAGGCAAAAAAGGCAGAAAAGTGATTAACACTTTAGAGGTGGGGTCTTCGTTGTTTGAGAAATGCTTCAGAAAACTGCGTTGGGCTGTCAAACAAAACAAATACAAAACAAACGTGTAGCCAATGAGCAGAAAGGGGTGTGTCTTGTCAATATGGGCGGAGAGAGTGTTCAGTGCGCATGTGTGACATTAGCAGAAAGCGGTTTTAACATTGACATGGAGGATAAAAACAAAGAAAGAAAGAGAAGAAAGGCTTACGATAAGGCAAGAAGTAGGACGTGTTAATATAGGATCAGCTTTCCAGCGCTGGAGAGAACTGAAGGAGCAGGAAGTTGGTCACATATTCACAGATTGGAGTTTCCTGAGTCAATAACTCCTGAGCTAAACGCTGTTACTACACAAATAACACCTCTTTTCTATCGTAGTAATGTAGAGACGCAGCTACAACCACGTTTTGTGTAGTAACAGCGTTTAGCTCAGGAGTTATTGACTCGGGAAACTCCAATCTGTGAATATGTGACCAACTTTACTTAAGACGCCGAGGCGCTTTTTTCCTTCTCGATAGGTGAGTAACGTTGGTTTTGCTTTGTTACACAGAACTAATATATGCCTTTGTCCTTTGCATGATTATGCTTGTGTGTCATTTTTGCTTGTTTGTTTATCTACAATCGTATTGTTCTTCCCTTCAGCTATGATAAAGACACATTTCCTTCCATTATTTGCCTGGGTTACGTATGTATGTGTGGGCGGAGCTATCGATACAGGGGTGGGACCCATTTTGGGTTAGGGGTGTGTTTGTTTTGGTGATTTCAAATGTCAACACTGGCTTTCAAACAACGGAGACCCCACCTTTAAGTGTGTCGATTGTGTCATTTCCTGTTTCAGAGATACTCCAGATACGGGTTTCTGCTGTGTGGTCCTGCAGGCAACATGCAGCGCTGAATGTGATGAGATCGTCCACCGCATCGGTGAGGAAACAAATCTCACTAATATCTTTAAATGAAGGTTTCTGTAAAAAAAATATGTTAATTGTAGTCAGGTTAGTTTTGGTGTCTAAATTGCATTGTAAGTTGTCCTAGAAACATAATGTGCCTCATGTGCAACCTAGTGCAAACAGTGCGAGACAAAAGTCAAATATACAAAAACACTAAAGGACAGATGCACAAAATAGCACAGACCATTGTGCAGTCTGTATATTGTACAGTGCAATGTGCAAAGATATAGGATCATAAACAAAGAGGGTTCTTGCAAACATATACAGTACAGGGCTCTCAAGTTTTGAAGACAGGCAAGCGTGACATCTCCAACCCCCCCACCCCCCCACCCAACCCATTTAAAACAGTTCGGCTCAAGCCCAGCCATTTTTAGTGTCATGATTGAGGACAATGTCCCATCCAGAGACACGCTGTTTCGTGTTGATGTTTTGTTCAATCTGACCATCGAAAATACCTTCTTTAATTAATGTTTTTTTTTCTTATCTGACCCATATACAATAGTGCTATTTTCTGATTGGCTATTGTGTCGCCTCTTTTTTTGATTGGCTGATAAGTGTCAGGCTCGACTAAGAACTCCAGGGGAGACGCGCTTGATTCCTGCCCGGTTCCATAGAGACAGCGGTGCGGACAGATACGTTTTGGGCGCTGCGGCTTATTAAATATATGATAAATAGTCAAAATGTTTTTCTGCATGACAAATACGATGTGTGGCGGGAGAGCGTGACAAAAAGACCCAAATGTGTGACTGTCAATCTCAATGTGTGACACTTGACAGCCCTGCATATATACACTTGTGTAATAGCAGCAATTGGGTTTGCTGTCCAAATTGCATTTCATTAGTTTACAGTGCTCATTTATTACAATGCAGCAATATTTATTTACATTTAAAGCATTTGGCAGACGCTGTTATCCAGAGCGATGTACTTTTTGTTTTAAATCTTATTTTATATATCTGAGCAACTAAGCTAAGCTAAGCTAAGGTAGTCCACCACCTTAGCCACTAGGCTACCACATACTCTGTTTTTAAAACTGACATGATAGGTTGGGAAACATTAACAGCTTGGTTAGCATTGGAGTGGAGATTATTGCAAAATTTAGGGGCAAATACAGAATGTACCCGATCACCCCCTGACTTCTGCTTAGATCTCAGAGTCATCGATGAAGTATAAAGACTCAGGAGATCATTTTCTCAAAGAACCGTAAATGGTTGTGGTTTAATCCAAGAAGAATACAACATACTGTTTTCTGGAAATTAAATACTTTACTAACCAGAACTTTATGCTGGTTACAGTGACTCCACATAACACCACCCTGTCATTTCATTCGTTTCCTATATCAGCGTGACTCAAATTTATTCTTTAAATAAAAATTTTACTGACATTAAACATAAAATATGGACACCAGACACGTCCTGGCTAATTGATTGAAGTTGGAATTGATATCATTTATCAGTATTTATTTAGAATATGTGTTTATCCTGCTTTTCTGAGCTCTACCATACTGTATTATTCCCACAGCTGCAGGGTTTAAAAGCACTGAATGGTTTGTGTGAGGAAAACACGTAAGCACAGTGTAACGTGCGGGGACGGACGCCGCCGATGGTGAGGATCTCACTTGGATCTCCATTGTAAGCTCGATTGCCTGCAGTAGCAGATCAGACCCAAAAGCAGGAATTTAGTACATGCACTGCTTTTAGTTAACAAAACATATTCTAACAAAACTTAAACATACATTATGACAAAAACTTAGATAACCTAAACAAAATGTGACGTGACATACGGCTAAGTATGGTGACCTATACTCAGAATTTGTTCTCTGCATTTAACCCATCCAAAGTGCACACACACACAGCAGTGAACACACACACACACCGTAAACACACACCCGGAGCAGTGGGCAGCCATTTATGCTCAAGGGCACCTCAGTCGTGGTATTGCCGGCCCCAGACTCGAACCCACAACCTTAGGGTTAGAAGGCAAACTTTCTAACCATTAGGCCATGACTTCCCCCACGAACATGGCTATAAAACATGACTATAAAGGCGTCCGGCCTTACGGCTCGCCCCTGGTGGTATGGCAAGGAACTGTCGCAGTTACTTCAGACACAATGACTAACACTGAGGTTCACGTTTTCACGAAATACTTCTTTTATCAGTAAAACACTCAGTACAGGGCCGGGCTTGGCTTCAGCCAAGTGTTCTGTTGGGCACAACATGACTTTTATATTCAAGCTGGAACACTAAATTATTTACTTAGTGTTAAATTTTATCTCGTTGGGCAGTTTCTCTTTTTTCCAGTGTATATGCTACATAAATGCCCTCCATGACCACTTTATTTTTGTATATGATTATTGCACGATTCCTGTCTGATCAACTTTTGAGCACATTATTAGTTTGGTGTTGGAATAATTTTAGTCTTTCTACATATGAAATAAAAAGATGACTCTAAATGTCTAAATGACTTTAACTCTAAATGTCTGTCCCAGGTGTGTAAATTTAAGACTTGTGAATATATGAAGAGATTTTAAATCTAAACTCACTATCCACTTTATTAGGAACACTTGTACATCTGCTCATTCATGTAGTTCTATCGTCAGCCAATCATGCTGGGTTTGGGTGAATCTGTGCCCATGATAGCCTCACGTTTATGTTCTAGGTTCTGGATCTACCTCAAGGTTTGTTGTGTTGTGTGTTCTGACACCAGTGGGAAAGAGTGATTATATGAGTTACTGTGTCCATTAGACCCTCTCTTAACAAGGTGGTTCCACACACAGAACTGACACTCTCTCAGTGTGTATTTGCTTTTTTTTTTTGCTTTTAAACTCTAGAGACTGTTGTGTATGAAAATCTAAAAAGTTCAGCAGTTTCTGAAAAACTCAAACCAACGCATCTGGCACCAACAACCATGCCACGGGTAAAGTAGCAGAGAGCACACTTTTTTTTTTTTTTTTTTGAGGTTTGAAATGAGTATTAGCTGAAGCTCTTGACCTGTATGATTTTATGCATTTGAAAGATGAAATCTGTATGATTTTATGCATTTTTTCTGCTGCCACATGATTGGCTGATTACATAACTACATATATGAGCATGAATGTTCCTAATAAAGTGGCCAGAGAGGGTATTTCCACAATTTATATTGCTACTGTAATGAACATGATATATATTGATTATTTTTACAATTTCTTCACAATTGTGTTCTAAACATATTTAAAGTACGGCCTGATTTTTTTTTTTTTACTTTCCTCAGCACTATTGCAACTCAGTGTGTAACTCTTGTTTAAAAAGTGTTGCAATCTTTGTTGCTTGTTAATAAAAATAGAATGAAATGTCTGGAAAAAAAGACAAACATTTTTAAATGACCTACTTATTAACAATGAAACCATAGAGAAAGTTGGGAAGAGAGGATCAACATGTGTTTAAAAACAAACCTGTTTATGTAGAAATTTATGATAAGTAAAAGTATATAACATACTGTAGTAGCGTGTGTGTGTGCTGTAAATACACATATGTTTTAATGCTTATGTTCTTTTTTTCTGTCCATTTCAACAAATTGCACATAACACTGTTCTTTAATACATTTCAAACTCTTAGATTAAAAAAATAATAAATACCTGACACAATAAATCAACATAAAATATGCACCCAACACATTTAGATCAAGTAATGAAGGTAAACAAAAGTGATTTTTTTTTTAAATTATTTTTCTTAGTGGTTTTGGATTAAAGACAGGTTAACAATTACGCACGCCGGCGTACGTTCGTATAAGAATGAAGAAACACTTTGGATAAAACTTTCATGCTCTTAAACCAAGCTCATGCTTAGGTGAACTGTTTATTTGTTTGAATTTCAAACACATTGATTTTATTTAAAATTAAATATTTAACAAATAAAATAAAATATAAAAAAAATAAAGTAAAATCTAAAAAATAAAATAAAAAAATAAAATCTAAAAAATAAAATAAAAATAAAATAAAAAAATATATTAAATAAAATATTATTGTTCATAAAGAATTAGGCATGATTGCTGGACTTTATAAGTGTGAATGAATTGAGAGAAATGTTAAATTAAATTTGTTGTTAACATAAAACATAAAATTGTACTAATGCTGCATTGCTCTCTATAATCCTTTCTGCTTCAATCCCTGAGTCTCTCAATCACTTTGCATCAACTGGGACAGTTTTATTTGTGTTTTTAAATATAGAATAATTTGTCTCAGGAACATATTGTTCTATTATTTCATGAGGAAATGATTCTGATGTCCAGATTATGTGATGTATTAAAGTTTAACATATTTAGAGAAATCTTTCATTAAAGCGCTTCCGTGTTGTTTATGGAAAAAAAAAAATAATAACAATCTAAAAATAAATCACTTTCTGTAAACGAATATATGTTTAACGTAATATTTTATCCGGTTATTTTCCACAACACTGAATTTTCCTTTTTTGTTTATTCCCCCCCCGCGGTATAAACATGAACCCGGAAGTTAATCAGTTGTTTTGTTTTTTAAAAAAGACAATACTCCGCGCATGCGCACATCGAAAAAGAAAGCAGCCCTCTGGAGCTCTGAACAAATTTTTAGCTAAATAGTTTAAATGCAGTGATATTTCTAATTTAAATAAAGATGTCCAAAGCGCCTGTACCGCAGGCCAGTGCGTCAGCAGGCAACTTCGGACCTTCATCATCATCATCATCTTCTTCGCCGCCTTTGTCTTGTTCCGCCAACGCTGTGCACGCGCACACGGAGAAGCCACAACATTACACGTACGTTAACGGAAATGTCCACACACACACACACACACACACATTTATTGAAATACACTTTAAAAATCGACCTGTTGTGTTTTTAACGTGCAGCAATGTTTGCGGTTGAATACCGTAGGTCTTTATGGGAGGCCTATATGCAGAGTCCCAAACCACTCCATACTGCCTACACTAGTGGCCGTCATAGTGGGCGACCTCTGGATAAGTGCCCTAATTTTAGTGCCCTACCTAGTGCACTTTGTATCTTTTAGTAGCCGTTTGGGACGCGGCTAATATATGCTAGCAAGTTTTTTTTAAAGTTAGCAACGTTGAGCGCTTTATTTATAGCTTTATTTATGTCACCCCTGTAATTTAATGTCCTGTAATCGTTTTAATAGACTCTTTAGCAGTAAATAATATTATAACAATAATTTTATTAGATTCGTTAGCAGTAAATATCGCATATTGACTTTTAAAGACGCAACAAAACAGGTGCTGCAACACTTTAGCCAGCTGTGAAGTAAAAGCTAGTTGTAAACAAAGGAAATTTTCTTTTTAACGCGTTTAACGATTATACGTTTAATCATGGAGTAAGGATGTTGCTGCTGTTTTGCAACCTTGTGAATATGCATGATATGCAAATTAGAAACGCCCACTCTGTCAAAAGTGTTAAGAAAGCGTTTGTTGTAAATAAACAGGTTTAACTTTTGCTAATGTGTTGTTAACAAATTAGCCGTATACCTAACGAACACACACACACACACCCCTTTGTGGAGTATACCTTAGACTAAACTACAACCATAAACATTTCCTTGTTGACATTTGCATATTAATGTGTGTTGGCCACGCCCCCTTGTTTTTCTCTCAGATATCTGAAGGAGTTCAGGACTGAGCAGTGTCCTCTGTTTGTGCAGCACAAGTGCACCCAGCATCGGCCCTTCACCTGCTTCCACTGGCACTTTCTGAACCAGAGACGTAGACGGCCCATCCGCAGGCGGGACGGCTCATTTAACTACAGCCCCGATGTTTACTGCGCCAAGTACGACGAGGGCACAGGCACCTGCCCCGACGGAGACGAGTAAGAAGAGGACGACCCTGCCACCCTTCTCGCTGTCATTTATTTGTGCAAAATCTGAGCACAGGCTCCCAAAAAGCATGGCGGTGTTAAACCTAACTGACCATGTTGCGTTGCTCCTTGTGGTATGATACTTTTGGGAGATTCCCAAATGTATTGTTATTAAAGGAATACATTTACCAGCCTCGACACAGATCTTATTCTCAGTGAAGCTCTCATGTTAAAGCCACCTTGTTTCTTTGTCTCACCATGTGCATTTTGTTTACGTTGTTCATATCCAGATGTCCATACCTGCACCGGACAGCCGGAGACACAGAGCGACGCTACCACCTGCGCTACTATAAGACCGGCTCCTGTATTCATGAGACGGACGCGAAAGGGCACTGCAGTAAAAATGGCCCCCACTGTGCTTTTGCTCATGGCTCTCACGATTTGCGATGTCCCATCTACGATATTAGGTACAAAAGAGCTTTCAGACCTAATAGATAGACTTTGTTTCCAACTATTAGGAATGGTACTGATGGAAATGTTTGTTCTGCAGGGAGGTCCAGGCTCTGGAGGCTCAGACTGGATCCAGTTTGATGGAGAGTGGAGTCGGGGATGGACAGTCCGGATTAGTGGCCAGCGCCGCTCTTATAGAGAAGACACTGTGCGAGGAGCCGCGATGGCAGGGTGAGGACCATCATCTGATTTAATTAGTCAGTTGTAAACGGAGGGAAGGATCTCATTCAAGATAACTGGTGCAGCTGGTTACAGATATCATTTGTACTGTCAAAAATATTGTACGTCTAAAGCCTGACCTCTCCAAATTTTGAGAGTACCTTAGGAGTGTCACAAAAAAACCATCTGATCTCCTCGGTAAGCATTGTGAATGTGTACAGCTGTGAATTTGTCTCTGTCTTTGAGCCACAAAGCTTTTTCTTTCGACAGGTGGACTTTCTAAGAATTTCGTGACTCAATTCATAGGTTACTTCTTGTTAGTTAGATATTCAGTTTTCGAATTAAAGCAAATTCAAAATGATCTCTGCAATCAGCTAAAAACAATAAGAATTCGAATAACTTATAATCAAATAACTTTAATTCGAGTGGGTCGTGACTGTCTCTCCTTCTCGCTGTCCGCAGATAACAGCTACGTGTTGTCGCACTATAAGACGGAGCTCTGTAAAAAACCTCCTCGTCTCTGTCGCCAAGGTTACGCCTGCCCGTATTATCACAACAGCAAAGACCGCAGGCGCTGCCCTCACAAGCACAAATACAGGTACGTAGCAATACAGAATAAAAATCTGTCACTAGTGCTGTCAATTTATTTTTCATTTTTTTTTGTTACTGATGTATTTATTTCCCCACAGCAGTCATTTCTTGTCAGTTTCCTACATTACACCTCTTGAGTCAAGACACTGAACTACATGTGTTCACTATACAGGGTGAAACATAACGGCATCTGAGATTTAATTAGAAAAGAATAATTTGGGTCCGCTTACTTTTCTATTCGTTCCTATTTCTGTTTGCTACGAAATGAAAAATATCTGCAGTTGTTTAGGTGCAGCCGAGCTAGCATGGCTCCTGTAAACATTTGTCCTGCTGAAATGTACTTTTTTTTCAAGTATGATTCATGTTTGATTAAAAAAGAAGAATCAATTGTGCACCAATAAAGTGCATCTTTTTTTGTTTAGACATTGTAGTTTTCTTGACAAATTAGAAACAGTTCAAATAGTTTAATCATGAACGTGATGTTTACACTTTATCCTTTTAGGACACTTTAACAACAGCAAGCACATCTTCAGAAAAACGTGTGTGTGTTTGTCTGTGTTTCTGTCTGTGGTGTGTGTGTGTGTGTTTCTGTCTGTGGTGTGTGTGTGTCTGTCTGTCTGTGGTGTGTGTGTGTGTTTCTGTCTGTGGTGTGTGTGTGTCTGTCTGTCTGTGGTGTGTGTGTGTGTTTCTGTCTGTGGTGTGTGTGTGTCTGTCTGTCTGTGGTGTGTCTGTGTCTGTCTGTGTGTCTGTCTGTGTGTGTGTCTGTCTGTGTCTGTCTCTGTCTGTCTCTGTCTGTGTCTGTCTCTGTGTGTGTGTCTGTCTGTGTGTGTGTCTGTCTGTGTGTGTCTGTCTGTGTGTGTCTCTGTCTGTGTGTCTCTGTCTGTGTGTGTGTCTGTCTGTGTGTGTGTCTGTCTGTGTGTGTGTCTGTCTGTGTGTGTGTCTGTCTGTGTGTGTGTCTGTCTGTGTGTGTGTCTGTCTGTGTGTGTGTCTGTCTGTGTGTGTCTGTCTGTGTGTCTCGTCTCTGTCTGTGTGTGTCTCGTCTCTGTCTGTGTGTGTCTCGTCTCTGTCTGTGTGTGTCTCGTCTCTGTCTGTGTGTGTCTCTGTCTGTGTGTGTCTCTGTCTCTGTCTGTGTGTTTCTCTGTCTGTGTGTGTCTCTGTCTGTGTGTGTCTCTGTCTCTGTCTGTGTCTGTCTCTCTGTGTGTCTGTCTCTCTGTGTGTCTGTCTCTCTGTGTGTCTGTCTCTGTCTGGGTGTGTGTGTGTCTGTCTGTCTGTCTGTCTGTCTGTCTGTGTGCGTCTGTCTGTCTGTCTGTGTGTGTGTGTGTCTGTCTGTGTGTGTGTCTGTGGTGTGTGTGTGTGTCTGTGTGTGTCTGTCTTTGGTGTGTGTGTGTCTGGTGTGTATGTGTGTGTGTGTGTGTGTGTGTTTGCAGAGCCTTGCCGTGTCCCTCAGTAAAGCACAGTGACGAGTGGGGAGACCCGAGTAAGTGTGAAAGCGCCGAGAGCTGTCAGTATTGTCACACACGTACAGAGCAGCAGTTCCACCCTGAGGTACTGTACACCAGTCCTAGTAAAAACATTACATTACATCATTTACAGACATTATCGTAGAAGAAAAGGTGCCGACGTTTACAGCATAGCGGTCACGTTTACGCCTTATGTCTGTCATTTGTCTGCTTTTCCTGTGCTAGCTGTGTCGCTCATTTCAGAGATTAAGAAGGATCTCAGTATATGTGTGAATAGACTGATATGGGCAGAAGTGCATCAAAATGTATTATCCTAGAAAACACATTACACCCCAGTACTAATGTCCTTGTGATTGTTTTTGACCTGTTGAACAAACTCTGGTTCTCTGTGCAGATCTACAAATCCAGCAAATGCAACGATATGCAGCAGAGTGGCAGCTGCCCCAGAGGGCCTTTCTGCGCTTTCGCCCACCTCGAGAGTAAGAACTCATCATTACACCAGTTACTTCTTGAGCAGTGTGTGTGTGTGTGTGTGTGTGTGTGTGTGTGTGTAAAGGTGTCGTGTGTAAAGGTGTTTGAACTTTGCAAGACGATGCAGCGACTCCCAATGACTACCGTGCCATCAATGTAATGTAATGTAAACAAGACTAAGGGGGCGACGTGTGAACGTAGCTTGGCGTCACTAAGAGGTGGTCAGTCTATAGGGAACGGTCGTCTGCAACCCTTCAAGTCTCTACCTCGGGTGTCGCGCATCCAACAAAAATTATGATCTCAAAAAAATGAGACATTATGTATACTAATAACAAAAAATGTAATGATGTGTGTGTCTGTCTGTGTGTGTGTCTGTCTGTCTGTCTGTGTGTGTGTGTGTCTGTGTGTGTCTGTCTGTCTGTGTCTGTCTGTCTGTGTCTGTCTGTCTGTCTGTGTGTGTGTGTCTGTCTGTGTGTGTGTGTCTGTGTGTGTGTGTGTCTGTGTGTGTGTGTGTCTGTGTGTGTCTGTCTGTGTGTGTGTCTGTCTGTCTGTGTGTCTGTCTGTCTGTGTGTGTGTCTGTCTGTGTGTGTGTGTCTGTGTGTGTGTGTGTCTGACTGTGTGTGTCTGTCTGTCTGTGTGTCTGTGTTTGTGTGTGTCTTTGTGTGTGTCTGTCTGGTCTGTCTGTGTGTTTCTGTATCTGTTTGTGGTCTGTGTGTGTCTGTCTGTCTGTCTGTGTGTGTCTGTCTGTCTGTGTGTGTCTGTCTGTCTGTGTGTGTCTGTCTGTCTGTGTGTGTGTCTGTCTGTGTGTGTGTGTGTGTGTGTGTCTTTCTGTGTTTGTGTGTCTGTGTGTGTCTGTCTGTGGTCTACGTGTGTCTGTGTGTTTCTGTGTCTCTGTGTGTCTGTCTGTGGTGTGTGTGTGTGTGTCTGTCTGTCTGTCTGTCTGTGTGTCTGTGTTTGTGTGTGTCTGTGTGTGTCTGTCTGTCTGTGTGTGTGTCTGTCTGTCTGTGTGTGTGTCTGTCTGTGGTCTGCCTGTGTGTTTCTGTGTGTGTCTGTGTGTGTGTCTGTGTCTGTGTCTGTGTCTGTGTCTGTCTGTGTGTGTGTCTGTGTGTGTGTCTGTGTGTGTGTGTGTGTGTGTGTGTGTGTGCGCGTGTGCATGCTTTAACCTCCAGAAGCAAGTGTGAGCGAGGATCAGACTTTCCCAGAGTTTAGCTCTTCTCCCTCCTCAGCCCTCTCAGCAATCACAGACAACCCAGAGCAAAGCCTTCTGGGAAGGATTCTGTTTGAGGAGACCTCCATTTTGGATCCCCTCACTTCCATCTGGGCTGGAGAGGGGGGTTATGGGAAAGCGCCCGGCTTTGAACGGGAGGATCAGGTACGACGATCTCTTCGTAATTTTCTAAAGCATATTTATTTATTTATTTATATATATATATATATATATATATATATATATATATATATATATATATATATATATATATATATATATATATAAAGTAATTGCTTGTCAAGTCCTATGAATTTTTTTGGCTGCAAATTTACATACACGTATAGACACTGTCCACTTTATTAGGAACATCTGAGCATTCATGAGCAGCAGCACAGTGCATAAAATCATAGAAACAGGTCATGATCCAATCTTAGACTTGTATTTAAACATTTTTATTTTTCCTTAATAAGCAACGAAAATCTCCCCGAGATGTCATGAGGAAGAAACCTTCAGAGGAACCAGACTCAAAAAGGAAACACTTCCTCATTTAGGTGACACCAAAGAGTCTGGTTATTAATCTTTATTAACCACCAGAGAGTGTGAATTATAGTGTCATAAACTATCTTGATTATAAATAATGTTCTTTCTACAGTCGTGTAACCAGGAGCTCCTGAGCAACTCATGAATTATAAGTTTGTTCTAAATTCAACACTTCATTCTTTTATCCTTCACTCCATCGGAATGTTATTTTTTGCTTAAAAGGTTATGATTAAAGTCCTTGCAGGGTTGGTTTATTCGCTTTAAAGGTCTGAAATCTTCATGAAGCTGGAGCTGGTACAATCTCTAGATGCCTGGGCATGGAAATGGAATGGGAGAAGTATGGGGAGAGGAATTAGCATAGCTGTAGTTCAAAATGTTAGCAATATGATAATGTGCATTTGATCAGATATATTGGAGCATCAGGGTATGGAATGTATTACCGTATTTTCAGGACTATAAGGCGCAACATTTTTCCTACGCTTTGAACCTTGCGCTTAAACAATGAAGCGGCTAATATATGGATTTTTCCCGATTTTTCAATTTTTTTTTTTCTTCAAAAAAAACACATGCTGTGACGTGCTCCGGTTAACACCGAAGGAGATGACTTCAGTGGTTTCAGTGCACAGGAGGAAGATAGTGACCAATGACTTTGGTAGGCTACCGTTTACTGCTAATGTTTTTTATTTTTTGTTACAAGTCGTGTTTCGTTAAAGCCTGCGTAAAGTTAAAGGTGGGCCAATGAGCAGAAAGGGGCGTGTCTTGTCCATGTGGGCGGAGAGAGTGTTCAGTGCGCGTGTGTGACATTAGCAGAAAGCGGTTTTAACATTGACATGGAGAATAAAAACAAAGAAAGACTTACGATAAGGTAAGAAGTAGGACGTGTTAATATAGGATCAGCTTTCCAGCGCTGGAGAGAACTGAAGGAGCAGGAAGTTGGTCACATATTCACAGATTGGAGTTTCCTGAGTCAATAACTCCTGAGCTAAACGCTGTTACTACACAAATAACACCTCTTTTCTATCGTAGTAATGTAGAGACGCAGCTACAACCGTGTTTTGTGTAGTAACAGTGTTTAGCGTTTCTTCACTTTCTTTCTTTGTTTTTATCCTCCATGTCAATGTTAAAACCGCTTTCTGCTAATGTCACACATGTGCACTGAACACTCTCTCCGCCCATATTGACAAGACACGCCCCTTTCTGCTCATTGGCTACACGTTTGTTTTGACTTTTGTTTTGATTTTTAGTTTGTTGTTCTGTTTCAGTTTTCTGAAGCATTTCTCAAAAATCGGAGACCCCACCTTTAATTTGTTTCAATGTACCTGTAGGCACCTGCGGCTTATAGACATGTGCGGCTTATTTATGTTCACAATAATAATTTTTTTTAATTCAGTGGGTGAGACTTATATTCAGGTGCGCTCATTAGTCCGGAAAATACGGTATGTCAGGTGCTTTATCCTTCCTGTTAGCGCTGGCCCTGTTTCCACAGGACTGTCACAATGACAACGTGGAACATGTTACAGTTAAACTTTTAACTGAATCTCTTGACCCGTACCTATAAGACTTTTTATGCATTGTGCCACATGCTTGGTTGTTTGGGTAACTGCATAAATAAGCAAGCGTACAGGTGTACCTATTAAAGTGGACCGCGAGTTGATGAGCCATTCTATCATTAGCATGGAATTTCCGAATTCCTGTATAAGAAAAAAAAAATTAAAGAATCAAAATCTTTGTATTATTTGTATTTCTACTTTGTTGTTTCATTTTTTTTTCTTAGGCAAAACAGAAGACGTATGCAATGGAACATCGCAATAGAGAAATTGGTTTACATAGCAAGCCGGTACTATTATGTTTTTTTTTGTTTGTTTATTTTTTGCTATTTTTCACAATTTAAAAATTAGTTTCTTTATAAATTATTTCTACATTTATTTTGTTCATAGTTGTTATGCTACGTTCACACATACGTTGACTCACAGCACCGGAAAAAAAACAAAAACAAAGCTGGCGACTTCTGGTGACGGTGACCATTGGTGACTCGAAACGAGTTTGTGTGGTGATGTGACAAACAGGAAAAGTTGAACTCCATGCAAATACGGAATAAAGTCAGGCAAAGTGCACATACTGCTTCTCCTTCATCTCGAACGATAGGATGCAGATAAACGCAGAGGAATCTTTATATATACAAACGCCAAATCTCCCTCCAGTATTTTTCATTTTAGTGGGATTAAACTGATTTACAACAACGCTAATTGCACCACCCACTAATTAACATTGTTACTAAGGGCCTTTTTACACCTGGTCACTTCATGTGTTGTCTCTGATCCGATAGCTGATCTGATTTGTTAAAACTGTTCCATTTACATTAGGCCACATAAATGCGTCTCGGCGAATCAGATATCGATCCGATCTTTCTACTCCCGCCCAAAATGCAAAAATATTTGACCTCATTTCCGGGGTAATTGAAATGGAACACGCTTTGGTGTATGCGGTTTTCAGAATGCAATCAAAAAGAAGACAAATAAACCCGTTACGACTGTTTGTTTCTGGTGCGATGCACGACTCGTGAGTCACTTGTGAGTGACGTACTTCCGTTTGGGAGGAGTATAGCGCTGACGTATGTGGCTTGAACAACCACATTCATTTACACCTGTCCAGTTTCATCTGAAATGCGTCCCAGACCACCTCCTGAACCCAGACCACCTCCTGAAGTGGTTTGAACGATCGGATTTACATCTGTCTCGAAAACGTTTCGGAGGGCATTTGGACCTGGTCTTTTTACCATCGGATAGATATCTGATCACAGAAAACGCATGAAGTGACCAGGTGTAAAAAGCCCCTATGGCAACCAGGAGCACTTGCTGACAAGTTCACAGAACAGCGACTGGTCAACTTGCAGAGATGAAATTACTGTATATATGAACGTAGCATTACTTTGCTGTATATTTTCTAAAGTAAACAGTGGTATGTTTTTGAATCTGCTGTTGTAGGAGCTGTCTGTGTACTTACCAGTGGGCAGCCCCCTCAGCCTCTCATCCAGTGTGCCCTCTAGCCTGGCAGCGACTCCCCCAAGCCCCGCCCCTTCTTCTAGCATGAATGCCAACGCGTTGCCGTTCTACCCCACCAGCGACACCGTGGAGTCTGTAGTAGGTCAGTGCACGTCAGAGTGTGTGATGAAAATAATCGGTACTTCTGGTATTTAACCAGCATGTGTGTTAGAAAGGCTTTTATTATCAATAATGTTTGTCTTCTAGCTCACTACCATTTCTCCTATTCATCACATCCTTCTTCGATCCATTTGTGCTGTGTTTTCAGAATCTGCTTTTTTCCCCCTCTTTTTTAAAGCTAACGTTTTGAATCAGATGTTCAAAAAAAAGTGTGTTATGACCCGAGTTACTGCTATCAGCCTGAAGTCAGATTCTATCTATCGTTTTTATAGCAGCGATATTTCAACGACCGACTCAGTGAAGGACACTTTTATAGCTACGTTTGATGTTGTGGAACATCTGTAAGAAAACCGGACAATCAAAAGCTTCACCCCAACCAAACCCTGTTAAAAGCACAAGCTCCTCCATCAATAGGAAAGTGCTGACACTGGAGACTCATTCCCTAAATGTATTTAAAGGTGCGGTGCACGATGTTTGAAAGCCAATGTTGACATTTGAAATCACCAAAACAAACACGCTCCAAACCCAAATGGGTGTCACCCCTGTTTTGATAGCTCCGCCCACACATACATACGTAACCCAGGCAACTATTATGGCGGAACCTGTTGGGGCGGCTGGCCGAGGGGATATTTTTATCAATAACTGAACTCAATGAGTAATACTATGGTAATACAGATGTGTTTTTGTAGTACTGTGTGTTGTACCGTGAAGGCTTTAGCTCCGTTTCATGCGGAAGACGACGTTCGACACCTAGAGCCCGAGGCAGCGGTAACGGCAGGTATCCGCCATGTCAATGTTTCAATCACTTTCTGCTAATGTCAGACATGCACACTGAACACTCTCTCCACCGCATATCGACAAGACACGCCCCTTTCTGCTCATTGGCTACACGTTTGTTTTGTTTGTCGGCCCGACTCAGGTTTCTGAAGCATTTTTCAAACAACCTGCACCCCACCTTTAATTATTTTGAACATTGACATTTTCTAAAAATTTCTGTACATATTTTGTTTTTATTATTAGGGTTAGATTTTGTCATTCATCATTAATAATTGCGTCACGTAAATAAGGCGTCACTACAGAAATGCATTAATATGAATAAAGCTGACAAGAACTTAGAGCAGGTTTGAGAATTCAGCAGTGATGGCTTTAAGGAGGTATTTTTGTGTCTCTCCTTCGATCAGAGTCTGCACTGGATGATCTGGACCTGAACGCGTTTGGAGTGTCGGCTCTGGAGAAAAGTCTGGACAGCAGCTCCACGCCCAGCATGGGACTCATGTTAGGTTAGCATTAACGCTTCTTCGATAAAGTGCTAACATGGATAATACCGAAGGTTCACGTGACCACCTCATATACGTGTTAACCTATTGAGTTACATTGAAACTCACATTGAGTTTTGTTGGTCTAAACAGGAGGAAGTCAGCTTCAGAGTTCGGCTCCTGTCAACATCCCCGGATCGTTCAGCAGCCCCTCCCCTTTCCGATCCGCCTCTCCCTCTCCTCCAATCAGAGCTCACGCTTCTCCATTTCTGTCTGCCCAGTTACCACCACCCACCCAGTCCGAGAGCAGCTTTTTGGGACCCTCTCATAGTTCATTAGGTTTGTATACTTTGGATGAATATACTGTAGTCCGTCAGTGTCAGTTATATTTCCGTTATACCTCAATGCTGTTGAATTCTTTCCTCTGATTGGTCAGGAGGTATTGATTTAATTTTCTATAACAGCAGCTCAGATAGTTATAAATTAAACAGTAGGTTCACATTAATGCGTTTGTTTTAACGTCAATATTGTTTCTACAGTAAGAGCACAAATTACAGCTTATAATAAAGCCATAAAAATGAAATGAAGTTGGTTTATTTACCAACTATTAAAGGAGTGTTTTTGACAACAGTAAAGTTTCCAGTTTCTCTCTAACGTGGCAAACTGACTTTTTTCTGTTTTGTGTTTTCTATTATTTAACCCTTGTATGTTGTTCGGGTCTGTGGGACCCATATTCATAAACATCAATAGTTTAAAAAAAAACAAAAAAAAAACTTTGCTTCCTTGTAAATTTGTTGATTTTTTTTTCACTCATAACTTGATTAAATTTGATTTTCTTTTTTTATTACATTTTATTAAAAAACAACAAAAAACGAGTGGCACTTTAATTAAAAAATGTGATGTAATAAAGGTAAAGGGCAAATATTAACCATATATCGTTGCTGTCAGGCGGAATCCTCGTATCTCCAAAACCGTTATTTTTCAGGAAATTAAAAAAACGCCGTATCTTATCGGTACCTTAGTGCACAGGGTTTAGTCCGCGTTGCAGTGGATTGTCTTGCGCTAAATTCCTGTCCTCAGACGAGCACCAGAACTAGCGGGGGTCAAGATTTTTTTTTCTTTGAGCCCAGTGTTTTGAAGACATTTACCTCAGAAGACGTGTTGATTCGTTGTGACTCTTCTTGAGGAGAAATATGCCGTGAAGCTCTCACACGGAGTGAGGAAGAGGTGGACAGTTGAAGTGTCCAATGGAGTTATGAGATTTGCGCTCAAGCTATTTTCAAGACTTTAGTTCGGTTAATAACTTGTAAAAATAACAGACCCACATGGGGACTGACCAATAGCATCGATATGTGAAAAAATATGAAATTGACCAAATCTGGACATACGAGGTTTCCGCCCAACAGTGACGATATGCTGTTTATATTGCATGTAACTGGGATGAAGTAAACATCTGTAGAGTATTTTAACATCAAATTTTTGATTGTGTTGAGATAAAAACCTAAAAATGCAGCGGGTCCAGCAGACCCACAAACACTGGCTGAGTAACAAAGAAACGAACAACATACAAGGGTTAACTTCAGGTAATAGAAAAGCAAAAAGCTGGTGAGGAAATTGAGGAACTTGTCTCACAAATGTTTCACAACTTAAATGTCTCTATAAATGGATTAAAAACTACGACTTATTTTATTAATATATTGAAAATTGACATTGTTGACAAATTGCTGTGATAAGAGGACATGCTGATTATATTCCCCACTCCTTTGTCGATTATTTTACTGTTACAGCATGTCCTCGAGCGTTTTGTTCTCCTTGTGTACAATTCAGACTCATTTATGCACATGATATGCTGTATTTACACGTGACACACGTGTCCTATGTCCTTTCTGTATGTACTGTGTAGGTCTGAATGGAATGAGCAGTAGTATCTGGGAGCATTTTCCCCTGGGTTGTTCTCCTGGGACACCTCCAGCCCTGCTCTCTACTGGTCCCATGTTCTCCGAGGCTTCCCGTCTGAAACAGGAATTGGAGGAGGCTCACAGGGTGCTGAAGCACTGGGACCACAGCTGGAGGCAGATGTCTCAGGTAGGTTGGCGCCCTTTGTTCATTCTGGCGTGCCGAGAGCGTTTCGTCTAGCACAGTTTGTTCGAGTTTACGATGAAAAGTCGTTATTCTTTGCATACTGATTATCAGATGTTGCTCATTTACTGTAACCATGTTCATTTTTATCTGTGAGGTTCTAACAATCACAAGCTGCTCTCTCGTGCTAAAACAGGCTTCATTCCATGTTGAACTGCCAAAGCTATTGCATGGCAATATTGTGACTTGCAAGATTTATATATATATATATAAACACACTCCGATGTGTGTTGCCATGGTATCGTGTACAGTCATGGGCGGTGCTGAAGGCTGATGCTGAAGAGGCTCGGTTGCTGGCAGGCCGGTTGGGTTTGGAGGCAGAGAGAGCACGTCAGGCTGAAGAGGAGGTGCAGGAACAGGTTACGCTCCTCAAGGAGGCGCTAGAGAGCTTACGCACATCCGATAATCCATTACTGCAGCTTCACCAGCTCCAGCTGTTACATAAACTCCCTCTGGGCTCCATATGTAGCCTGCAAACTCAGATCTGCACCTGCTTGCGGACGGTGGAACAGGTAAAACACACACACACACACACACACACACACACACACACACACTCCCGTTTTCCCAATATCCTCATTGACTTCATGAATTTTGTGATGAAATAAAGGGGACTTGACAATACAGTAAAACACTGTCTTGAAATGCTGGAGCTTTTGTGATGAGTGAGACCTTAATCAACCCCCACGTTATCTTCCATTCCCCCTCCATCTCTCTCTCTCCTTCCATCTTCTCTCATTTTTTATCTCTTTCGTTCCTCCGCTCTCTCTCTCTTTCTTCCTTTCTTACCTCTCTCTCTTACCTCTCTCTCTCTTTCTCCCTTTCTTACCTCTCTCTCGCTCGCTCTCTCTTTCTCCCTTTCTTACCTCTCTCTCTCTCTCTCTCTCTCTCTCTCTCTCTCTCTCTTACCTCTCTCTCTTTCTCCCTTTCTTACCTCTCTCTCTCTCTCTCACACTCTCTCTCTCTCTCTCTCTCTCTCTCTCTCTCTCTCTCTCCCTTTCTTACCTCTCTCTCTTTCTTCCTTTCTTACCTCTCTCTCTTACCTCTCTCTCTCTTTCTCCCTTTCTTACCCCTCTCTCTCTCTCTCTTTCTTACCTCTCTCTCTTTCTCCCTTTCTTACCCCTCTCTCTCTCTCTCTCTCTCTCTCTCTCTCTCTCTCTCTCTCTCTCTCAGGCCGTGTACAGGAAGCAGCGGCTATGTTGCATGTCGTGTGAGGATTTGGGCTCCGTGGCATCACCATGTCAACACGGTGTGTTTTGCGAACGTTGCGCGTCCTCGGCCAAATGCCCGGTGTGTTCCGAGCGTCAGCAGAGCCTGAATCTACCCCAGTCCTAATCAACAGCCATATAATCCTGAACAGTTCCTTACACTTAGCACTGAACATGGCTCTGAGCTTCTTCATCCTCCTCCTGGAGATTTAGTTCAGTTCCAGCTCAGATCCCACAGCATTCCCACAGCCAGGTGCATCAGCTGCACTACAAGGTTGCACAACTGGCATCATTTTAAGTGTACAAAGAAATCTAATAAATAATAAAAAAAAAAAAAACTCCATACCCTATCTTATAAGTTAGACAATTTTCTTTGTTGCAATTGGTTTCAGAATCCAAACCTCAACTCGGAACACCAAGCATTGTTTATTTTAGCACACAATTTTAGTCAAATTTAATATTCCTTATTATTGTGTTCTTCGTTCCGATCGGACAGGAAGTGCTGATTAATCGTCTATGACAGCAGCTCTAACAGTAGTCCCATCTCCAAAGCACAGACCGATATCGATGCTCTCGTTCCGATACGTTTCTATAGTAACAGTCTACACGTTCGGATGGCGTCGACTTCATACACACTTTTTTTTTTTGTTTGTAAGATGTTATTTATCGATAACATTTTGGAAGGAGACTTTAGTCTTAGCAGATTGTGTGTGTGAGTCCGGTTAGGAAAGCACTGTGTTTCAATGATGCATATAAGAGGACGTATTAATATTAAAGTTAAGCTGGTGCATCTGGCTGCATTTTCAGATACACAGTATGTTATGATGAATATGGGTTCTAATAGTTTCTAGGAATTTAATTTTGTAAGCTTTTTGCATGAAGCCTGATCTCCAGGAGAAGGTTTGAAACGGCAGAGTAAAACTTTTTACCTCAGCTCTCTTACTTTATTTCACACACACACACACACACACACACACACACACACACACTTAATCTTAATACAGGAATACGGGTGATCATTAGCAGTATGCAGGTTTCAAACGCACTGCCAGATCAACAACCACGACACACTTTCTACACCGAACTGTTTCTGTAAACCTCTCCAAACCCTCCAATTTCTTTTCTTTTACGCTCTGTGGCGCTCATTTGAGTGACATCTGTCCTTATGTTGGATCAAATACCGTGTCCTGCTTTCATGACACGCTCCTGAACTAGGGGCACAACATCGATTACCTTTTTGTACCTTTTAATGTGTATCTTTTAAAGTATATTTAATACAGTGTACATTTAAAACTTGATTTTAATCAGTGATCCTTTTTAGAGTAAAGCTTTAGAGGTGCACTACATGTTCCTTTCTAGGTAAAAGATACATAAAGGTGCAAAAGTAAAGGTACCCGTTCGTTCTGATCTCGGTGTCGACTCTCTCCATTTGATTCTTTATAGCGAATAGGGAAGGAGCGAGACATGAAGCGATCACAGATCTCTAGGGCTTTCGCTTTCTATCTCTACCTACACTAGTCTGAAATCTCTCTTCTCCCTTCTTCTTCTACACACACACACACACACGCATATATACACACACACACACTCATGCGTATGGCATTTTATGGCTGCCGGCTAGTACCAGTTACTTTTTTCTTTTTTCTTTTTTTTTTTTTATAAACCGAATTTTCAATATTGTGATGAAAAAGAAAGGATGATTGTATGGTATGATTGTGGGAATTAAAATATCAGCCATATGAATGTTTAACATCGGCGCTATCGTTTCCACTCGTATTTCTTCCGGTCTGTTGATCTGCTTTTCGTTTAGACGTAGACGGTTGCGTAAAAATTTTTCCAGACTGCACAGATTTTCCAGACGGACCAGGAAGTGCTGGAACAACCGATCCGATTATTTCTTAGAGGTTGAGATTAACATTGCAGTGTGTGAATGTGTTTATTGGAGGAATGTTTGGGATGCACCACCTGGGTACCGGTGGACTGATATGAAACCGATATCCGGATCGCTGTTGGTTTAAATCTGTCACAATTTTCCAAATACTGTGAAAGGGTTTCTGGATTACTGATAACACAGACGATTATGCAGTGATTATAAGACATAACCGAAGGAGTTTATCTGTTTACAGCTGGCAGGTTAGGATCGTTCAGACCAAAGACCTTGTCAGTATCTGTGTTTGATGCCGAATGGGGTCGAGTTCTCATAGTGAATTGACTAAACTCCAGTTTATGCAAAATATCCAATATATTTAGCCATCAAACCTGCTGAATAGCTTGATAACTATCTTTAGTTAAGCGTTTGAATATTTTGAGTTTGGCTGCTGTTTAATAAATCTGTAAGAACCGTGACTGACCAAGTCGAGACTCTGACTCGTGTCGAGCATTGACCATGCAATGACCGTGCAATCAGGTTTTTCTAATTCAGCGAGAATACGTAGGTCTATTTCCAAATTGTTTGCTCATGTTCGTGTGGCACGCGTAACGACAGATCGTTATCGTGTATAGCGGGTCATATATAAGTCGTAGACCACCATTGTGTTTGTTCTTTCGTTCATTTATGTTCCTTCGTTCTTAATTATCTGTAGGCAAACAATAACGATAGGCAAACGTACAGAATATAACCGCATTTAAAATAAAACGGCCATGTAGTACTTATTAATGCAGGTCCAAATGGCGTATAAATTATTTATTCATTCATGTATTCATATTCACAACAGTAAGACGCTATCTAAAGATCGCCCAGTATGTTCTATATTTTAATTTTATTCTATTCTATTCCTGGCTGGAATAATTTAATACAGTATAGCTGTTTGATTGAAAATAAAAGGATTTAGACCCTAGTTCTGTACATATTTTATCTCATAAAGCATTTTTTTTTTAGTGGTGTAATGCAACCACTCAATTAAAAAAATCATTTTCCAATAAGAGAGACCGAGCGAGAGAGAGCACAAGCTCCTCTATTTCCTCCTAGCCAATCAGATTTGAGAATCCATTACTGTTCATTATTACTCCACGTTCAGAGTTTCAGCACCTCTAGAAAATCTAGATTCGGTCATACACAGCTCTGATATCGGTATCGTATCACGTTGGGAACACTAGGTGCATCTCTGTTTTAATGAATACTGACGATATGCAGAATTCGTCTACACAGATCTCGGATTTCATTCGAAATCCCGTTCAAAACGTCTTCACTACGCAAAGCAGTTATCGCAAGTTATCTTAAGTTTTCAAGCTTTTTTTCTGACTCGTTTTGGTATTCGGTGTGAACAGGTGTCTAATAGTGAAGTTTGATTTTTAGCTTCCTTTATTATTGATTATTATCGTGCGAACTGACTCCGCCCACACGTTCGAGTACAGCGCAGAACCGTGAGACTTCACAGCCACGTGAAGGGCTGCTACACAGAGTAGTGTGTTCTCACTGATAAGGTTTTATTCAGCTCCTCAGGAGATCAGCAGCCGGTGAGACCAAATCACGCTGGAGCTGTGCAGAGTTTACATTTGACTCCTTTTTAAGCTTTTCAGATCAGAGCTTCACTGTAAGGTCTGTAATCTTCTGCTCGAAACCGTTCAGTATTGCATTCTGTTTTTCTACAAAACAATAAACAAATGTATATTTTTTGAATTAACACGTCTCAGTCATTTATGTTCATATTATATGATATATATATATAGCAGAGATGGGGGACTCGAGTCATATGACTTGACTCGAGTCAGACTTAAGTTGCAAATTTGAGACTAGAGACTTGCTTGACAAATATAAAAAAAAGACTCGACTTGACTTTGACTTGACATTCATGACTTGAGACTTGACTCGGACTTGAGTTAAATGACTCAGAGGTGTGGGACTCGAGTCAGACTTGAGTCGCAAATTTTAGACTTGCATGACAAATATTAAAAAAAGACTCGACTTGACTTTGACTTGACATTCATGACTTGAGACGCACGTGTGTGACTTACTCCCACCTCTGATATATTTATTTATTTGTTTGTTTGTTTGTTTGTTTGTTTGTGTGTTTATTTCAGAATCGTACCATTTGTTTTCAACACACAAATTTAATCACATTTCCAGATTTAATATAAAAACAGAAAACCTGTTTATTTCAAAATAAATGCTTACATTATGCACCTTAATCTATATATATATAATATTTATTAAACTTTTTTTTTTTTTACATGCAGAATTAAAATGTACAAGGCAGCGACGTTCCAGGAACCAGTTTTAAAATAATTTGACGCATGTTCTAGAAAATAAACACGTAAAACACCATAATAAAACATTTTCCAGATAAATACAGAAGAACCGTGACATATGATGGTTTCTCGTCTTTCTCGTTCATCGCCCTGCTTCTTGAGATTTGCGCTCTCGCTGTTTGCGCAGTTTGACGAAGGCCTGAGCTTCACGCTCGCCCTTTCTGCCCTCGAGCATCTTCAGGTTCAAGTCACCTGTAAAACACCCAGAGGAAATATAAGCTCACTAACAGTTTATCATAATAATCATTTGATTGTCAAGTGCTTCATCTTGAAAAGTGCTTTCACAGAAAAAAAGACAAACTCTAAGGAGTTTTTGGGCCTTTTAATATTTCTAGATTTTTTTAGCAGCTTCTTTTAGAACCATGGTTTTTTAAAAATTTTTCTAAAAATGGATAAATAAGGAATTCAAGATAAATCACTTTAATGCAGCAATGTTCAGTTATTAGCAAATAATGTGTTGAATCTTGAAAAGTAAAAAAAAAAAAAATTAACCTACGCAAACGACACACTTGGTTCCCTTAGGATTCTTCGGAAGGTTATTGTTTTTCTCTGTTGGGCAAAATAATATGCTTCCCGCTAGAGATTCTCCCTCTAAGTGTACGCTGCAAATGGGTCAAACAAGTAGGTATTAAAAAGCCTAAGACTGAATGAAAAAAGAAAGAAAAAACATCTAGAAAGTGGATAAAAATGTTTGAAAAATTAGGGGAGAATGTTTGAAGACAAAAAAAAAAACATAAAAAAAGAAAATTAGGGTAAAAACTCTCCATCCTTCGGAATTAAATTGATATTAGAATTAAATTGATTACTTACTTTAAATACAAAAAAAAAAAAACGACGTGTTTGTTTTACATAATATTCTTAATATTCTTAATACTTAAATATTCATGATTTAGAAAAGCATCCATTAAAACTAATACCCTTATTCTACATTTACATTAAAGGGTGCGGGTGTAATTAAAAGTGTTTTTGGATTCATTGCAGAGCTGCTTTAAAAATCTAAACACTCTTGTGTTGTAGAAATGATCAGACATTACTGTAAATAATATCATTCATCTTCTACCGCTTATCCGAACTACCTCGGGTCACGGGGAGCCTGTGCCTATCTCAGGCATCAAGGCAGGATACACCCTGGACGGAGTGCCAACCCATCGCTGGGCACACACACACACACACACACACACTCATTCACTCACGCAATCATACACTACGGACAATTTTCCAGAGATGCCAATCAACCTACCATGCATGTCTTTGGACCGGGGGAGGAAACCGGAGTACCCGGAGGAAACCCCCGAGGCACGGGGAGAACATGCAAACTCCACACACACAAGGTGGAGGCGGGAATCGAACCCCCAACCCTGGAGGTGTGAGGAGAACGTGCTAACCACTAAGCCACCGTGCCCCCTTTGTAAATAATATAATGAATATTATCTTGTCCAAATTGAATCTCTGAGAAGTCTTAGTTCCTTATTTTATTTGCTTGTACAAATTTAAAATAACACTGATGGTGTCCTATTCAGAGCTTTTTCTTTTCCAGCTGTGTTTTATGCACATTTCCATCCCGATGTGTGCATTATCCCAGTTATCTGTAATCTGCCTCCTTTCACATACATGACCATTCTCCAGATAATTAATGTAAGGTAACATAGCTGCCAGTAAAAAGTCGTCAGTGTAAAAAGTTTTGGGGTAAAAACAGAAACTCTTACTGTTTGGTTTGGGGTGCATCAGAGGGAGGCGGATCTGAGCAGGGGCGGGGTCAGAGCCTCCTCCTCCTGCAACTCCAGGCACCGCCTTCAGAGAGAGAAACGCCTCTCCTTCGAAGTCGTCGCTGCGCAGGGCATCATAGTCCAGCACTGTCACCAACAGGCACGTTCCAGCTGACTGGCACTGCTCTAAAGACACAGCACTGCACCCCCCGCACCACAGGAGGACAATTACCACCACGAGCACTTAACCAACACTCACACACAGGACTACAGTGGTCAATTAAAATGTACTAAAAAAAATATTTAAAACTTTAAACTGCAGAATACGTAATTAATTTCCTCTTCTTCTCTTGTTTCCATGTTCAACACTGAATGTCTCTGTCATATGAAAGTAGACACTGTGCTTTAAAAATATCTAGTTTTCCATAAGTATTTCTGTTTTTACTTAGTCTGCTTAGGGCAGTATATTCATAGAAAAGTTATCTATTCTACCAATTTCTGCTCTCTGAGATACCCCAAGTGCTTGTTCATAAGCAGCTCAGATTTGAAGGTGTGATCTCGATCTCGATCCTACCATCTCTCAGGGTAAGAGGTTGGTAGACATACAACAAGACTCTTTTCTGTTCTGGCACCGAGGTGGTGGAATTAACTTCCCCAAGGTGTCTGAACAGCGGAGTCACTGGATATCTTCAAATGACGGGTGAAGACCATCATCTTCTTGAAATACTTAAACTTGCACTTATTTTCCCTGTTTGTTTTATGTGTATGTTAAATTAAAACCGAACAGAGATTTACGTTGATAGTATCCTAAGTCTGTAGCCTGTTGCACTGTTGTACGTCACTTTGAATAAGGCATAAGGAATAAAAAAGGA
The DNA here is from genome assembly GCF_030014155.1 of Tachysurus vachellii. NCBI lineage: Eukaryota > Metazoa > Chordata > Actinopteri > Siluriformes > Bagridae > Tachysurus > Tachysurus vachellii. Next base: position 5,792,474 of record NC_083461.1, read on the forward strand.
CAAAATGACATAAATGTGAATGTAAATCTTCAACCACTAAAATTCTGTGTAAGGTTATCAACACAGAGAAAAACACATGTCTCACACTCAAAGTCTGAGTCACTGAGTCTTGACTCGCTGCCAGAAAACAATTCATTTGTTTAAATTGATTGAAAATGTCGCATAAGTCCTTTTCCATTACGCTGGCAGAATTGAACGCCAGCGAATGGTAAAAAGGGTTAAAGAGTATTTTTGCTTTTGCTCAATTCAGTGAGCTTATCTTTGTTATCGATTTTATGGATTTACTTACAACTCGAATGACTCCTCAAACAGCGGGTTCAGGTCCCGGTTCTTGACCTTAGTCGAATGTACGTCCACATGTGGAAATATATGTCTGGGCTCCAGAGACAACTGAACGAACGGGTCACTGAAACCTGTAGAAAATATTTTTTTTTTAGAAATTCTTCCATTGTTAATTTATTACTGAATAACAGCATTAGACTGATATCGCTTCTGTCTGAACAAAGTAGTTAAATATAACTAAATAATTCAATGCTCTGTCTCTGTTATACTGAAATGGTGGTGTTTAATGAAAAAAGTTAAATAAAATGTTCTTTGGCTTTTAAGTTAAAAGAAAGCCCAGGATCTGTATTCATAAAGATTGTAAGAATGATCTCAGAGCGCTCTTAATTTACCTCAGGAGAGCAACTCTGAGCCAGGAAAATACAACAACGTTTATCTTAGAGGGGGGGCGGGGCTTAATCCTGTTACTAGGTATGATGCATTCTTTTGAAGACTGTGATTGGTTGTCGAATTTACAAAATTGGGGCGCTTTTAAAATCTGGTCTATTATAAACTTTCATTTTGTCTCTATGTTAAGATATTTGAGTCTATATCGTGTAGGGTTTACGTTCGTGAACGATTATATTAGAGATATGCTAAAATCTGGGGGGCACGGTGGCTTAGTGGTTAGCACGTTCGCCTCACACCTCCAGGTTTGGGGGTTCGATTCCCACCTCTGCCTTGTGTGTTTGGAGTTTGCATGTTCTCCCTGTGCCTCGGGGGTTTCCTCCGGGTACTCCGGTTTCCTCCCCCGGTCCAAAGATGTGCATGGTAGGTTGATTGCCATCTCTGGAAAATTGTCCCTAGTGTGTGATTGCATGAGTGAATGAGAGTGTGTGTGTGTGCCCTGCGATGGGTTGGCATTCCGTCCAGGGTGTATCCTGCCTTGATGCCCAATGACGCCTGAGATAGGCACAGGCTCCCCGTGACCCGAGGTAGTTCGGATAAGCGGTAGAAGATGAATGAATGAATGAATGAATGAATGTGCTAAAATCTGTATGTCATAAATGTAATAACTGTAATGTAAATGTAAACATCTCAGACACAGAGCAGAAATGTCTCTACAATATTAATCCCTACACAATCTAATCTGTATCATCTTATTAACTCACTAATTATTATTAAATATTGTTTACAACACATTTCTTCTCCCTCTTCACATTTCAGCCATTTTCTCCTCTGATAAAGAAACTCTTAATCCTCTTCAAAGTCATCTTCACTACTAACATCTTTTAAGTGTTTAAGATGCTTTATGAAGAACTTTTATCTTTACTCGGATCTTCTCTTAATTTTATAGTGAAATGTCCACATTTTGAAAAATTACATCACTAGGAGAAACTGTTTACACTGAGAATTTTCATTAATACAGGCCCTGGTTTGTATAACTTTCCAAAAAGATAGCAAAGATTTCTTCGACATGTTTAACGCTCGTGCTGTGTAGCTGTGTACCGTTAGAGTCGAGGGGAATGAGGTTCACTGCATTCAGCACCTCCACGTGCAGTTTAGACTCAGAACGCTTGTAGGAGGTGATGAGTGTAACTGCTCCGTATTTCTCACCGTGACACACTTTCTGTTGAAAACACAAATATTCTATTGTGGATGTGGAAATTTAAAAATAAGTCATAATCATCACTGCTGTTCGCTCGGATAAAAATTCTGCCAAATGATTACAATTAAAACTAAAGGCAGTTAGTAATAAATCACACACAGGTATACAGACAGGTACACACACACACACACAGGTATACAGACAGGTACACACACACACACACACAGGTATACAGACAGGTACACACACAGGTATACAGACAGGTACACACACACAGGTATACAGACAGGTACACACACACAGGTATACAGACAGGTACACACAGAGGTACACAAACTCACAGGTATACAGACAGGTACACACACAGGTACACAAACACACAGGTATACAGACAGGTACACACACACATAGGTATACAGACAGGTACACACACACAGGTATACAGACAGGTACACACACACAGGTATACAGACAGGTACACACACACAGGTATACAGACAGGTACACACAGAGGTACACAAACTCACAGGTATACAGACAGGTACACACACAGGTACACAAACACACAGGTATACAGACAGGTACACACACACATAGGTATACAGACAGGTACACACACACAGGTATACAGACAGGTACACACACACAGGTATACAGACAGGTACACACACAGGTATACAGACAGGTACACACACACAGGTATACAGACAGGTACACACAGGTACACACACATAGGTATACAGACAGGTACACACACAGGTATACAGACAGGTACACACACAGGTACACAAACAGGTACACACACAGGTATACAGACAGGTACACACACAGGTATACAGACAGGTACACACACACAGTTATACAGACAGGTACACACACAGGTACACACACAGGTATACAGACAGGTACACACACACAGTTATACAGACAGGTACACACACAGGTACACACACAGGTATACAGACAGGTACACACACAGGTATACAGACAGGTACACACACACAGTTATACAGACAGGTACACACACACAGGTATACACACAGGTACACACACACAAGTATACAGACAGGTACACACACACAGGTATACAGACAGGTACACACACACACACACACACACACACACAGGTACACACACAGGTATACAGACAGGTACACACACAGGTATACAGACAGGTACACACACACACACACACACAGGTACACACACAGGTATACAGACAGGTACACACACACAGGTATACAGACAGGTACACACACAGGTATACAGACAGGTATACAGACAGGTACACACACAGGTATACAGACAGGTATACAGACAGGTACACACACACAGATATACAAACAGGTACACACACACACACACAGGTACACACACAGGTATACAGACAGGTACACACACACAGGTATACAAACAGGTACACACACACACAGGTACACACACAGGTATACAGACAGGCACACACACACAGTTATACAGACAGGTACACACACAGGTATACAGACAGGTACACACACACAGGTATACAGACAGGTACACACACACACACACACACACACACACACAGGTACACACACAGGTATACAGACAGGTACACACAGGTATACAGACAGGTACACACACACAGGTATACAGACAGGTACACACACACACATACAGGTACACACACAGGTATACAGACAGGCACACACACACAGTTATACAGACAGGTACACACACACAGTTATACAGACAGGTACACACACAGGTACACACACAGGTATACAGACAGGTACACACACACAGTTATACAGACAGGTACACACACAGGTACACACACAGGTATACAGACAGGTACACACACAGGTATACAGACAGGTACACACACACAGTTATACAGACAGGTACACACACACAGGTATACACACAGGTACACACACACAAGTATACAGACAGGTACACACACACAGGTATACAGACAGGTACACACACACACACACACACACACACACACACAGGTACACACACAGGTATACAGACAGGTACACACACAGGTATACAGACAGGTACACACACACACACACACAGGTACACACACAGGTATACAGACAGGTACACACACACAGGTATACAGACAGGTACACACACAGGTATACAGACAGGTATACAGACAGGTACACACACAGGTATACAGACAGGTATACAGACAGGTACACACACACAGATATACAAACAGGTACACACACACACACACAGGTACACACACAGGTATACAGACAGGTACACACACACAGGTATACAAACAGGTACACACACACACAGGTACACACACAGGTATACAGACAGGCACACACACACAGTTATACAGACAGGTACACACACAGGTATACAGACAGGTACACACACACAGGTATACAGACAGGTACACACACACACACACACACACACACACACAGGTACACACACAGGTATACAGACAGGTACACACAGGTATACAGACAGGTACACACACACAGGTATACAGACAGGTACACACACACACATACAGGTACACACACAGGTATACAGACAGGCACACACACACAGTTATACAGACAGGTACACACACAGGTATACAGACAGGTACACACACACAGGTATACAGACAGGTACACACACACACACACAGGTACACACACAGGTATACAGACAGGTACACACACAGGTATACAGACAGGTACACACACACACACACAGGTACACACACAGGTATAACTTGATCAGCACACCTGCTCCCACACTTTCTTCTCAAAAAACTTTTCCATCAGCTTCTGACAGCTCATGGAGTTGAGCATCAGGTGATCATTCAGAGCCTTAGCAAATTAGCAAAAACAAACAAACAAAAAAGTCATTATGATTTATTCAGAAGTTATATGTGACAATCACCATATCAACTGTACATCACCATTTGAACGTAGAACAAAAAAAACCTTTTCCTGGATTTGTACTTTACGTAATTAGAGCTGAAAATTTCCAATTACATTATAAATAGAATTTTTCCTTGAGACATTTATCTGTGTTCCAATCCATTCGTGTTTCTGTGCATTTTAAATTTACATCTAAAACATCTAATCATCAGTACATAAAGAGTGAATAATTCTCTTACTCCCTTTTTTATTAAAGATAATTTAATTAAACTTTTTTTTTTTTTTTTTTTTTTTTTTTTTTAAAATTAAGTAATCGAGATAAGTAATAAAAATTTAATACTTATGAAGTGGTGGGAAAAAAATTACCATAAAAAAATCTATAAACTGAATCAATAAACTTAATCATATTATGTAAAAAAATATTTTAACAAAATGTTCTTGTTAAATGTTAAATTTAATGTTTTAATGTAAAATTTGAACATTTTTTTCTTTCAGACTTTTATAATTCTGTAATTTTAGAATTCTTTAATTAAAGAATTTGTTATGTCTTAATCAGTATTTGAGCAGAAACAGTTTTCTATACATTCTATGTTCACAATAAAACATGGTTAATTGCTCACCTTATATTCAGCTGTGTGTAGTGTTTCCAGAGGAAGTCCGTTCCCTTCAGCATGAAAACACTGCTCCAGACACTGCCAGACACACACACTTTCAGATTTAGCTTAAAAAACGAATAATATATCATTATAGAAAATAAATTGAGTTTGAAGGGGAAAATGATGTGAGCTACAGTTTCGTTGAAAAGCAGCTTAATCTTTTAAACAAATCTCTGAGTGTAATGATAATCTGAAATATTTACATATACAACACCATGTCAATGATTAACTGAGAAAGATTCAGTTGTCATTGTTGTTGTTCTGCTGTCAGTTTAATCCTCCTGCAGAATCCCTCAGCTGAGTCAAATTACACTGTGGATATTTCAGCTAAATAATGTAGGCTCACTTGTGTGTTATATCTGTACTTGTGTGTTATATCTGTACTTGTGTGTTATATCTGTGGGGTTTATTTGACAGATGCTTCAGGAAGTAGACAGATGACACACCTGTAAAGTAAACTGAAGTCTCTGGAAGTAAACCACGTTGCTGTCCTCCTGCTGAGAGACCTGGTGCAGAATCTTCACTGAGTTTGTCCACAACGGCAGCAGCAAACTGACACACACACACACACACACACACAAAAACAGAGGTCACATGCTGGCTCATAGTCATGCTTTTCTTCCTGAAATAGTGTATTTACCAAGACGTCTTTGAATCATCACAAAAAAAAAAAAAATCTAATTTGAGAGAATTTAACATCTACCTATTGCTTAAAGTTGAATGTTATGAAACGTTATGAAACGTAAAATGTTATGAAACGTTTGATACGTTTGAAACGACTTGCGTATGGAACAAATGTATTAAGACGTGATCTTTTTTGTCGTTCATTCATTCCTAGTTCACGTTTACTATTATTGCTGGACAAGTGTTAAATTAAAGCACTACCGTGATATAGTGTTATTAGTCAGGTTATTTCAGCATCACATCGTGTTCATCCATTTGTACTGAGGTCCTAAGTTTAAGTTTACACTTTGCAAGATCTTCAAAATGGGATTATAAAAAATTGCATGCTGTTTTTTTAATTTAGTGCTCTACATACTGTAAAGTCCACAAGATAAAAATAAATAACTGAATTTATATAAATGAACCACTTAAAAAAATGACACATATTCACAGATTCTTAATACTGTGTGTTGTTAGCTGGCTGGATGTTAGCTGTTATGTTTTGTGATAGTTGTGCACGAGTCCTGTGTTTGTCCAGAGCAGTTAAACTGCACTCCTGCTCATTATTTGCTCTTCTAGGATCTGCTGCATAAATGACTCCCATCTTAAAAGATATAAGATGTTGATTTCCATCTTTTCACACCGAGGAAAACTGATGGACTTGTACAATATTACTACTAGACAAGGTGAAAATGTTACCCGATGCTTAAGTAGGCAGAATGGGGGGACTTTTGAACAGGACGATTATTTTGTATGAGAAGAAATGTAAAAATCTTTTGTTAGAATATAAGAACCTTGAAAGGCAGTGTTCAATGGAAAAAATTAAAACTTTTAACAAATTAAGAACAATTTGCACTAATCATGTACAATTTGTACTATTGTACTATTTGTACTATCTAAACTAAATAAATAAATAAAAAAGAAAAAAGAAAAAGGGGGTATTGGGGCTAAAAAAAAAATTAAATGCAATTTTATCAACCCTCTTCTTCTTCTTCTTCTTTTTCTTCTTCTTCTTCTTCTTCTTCTTCTTCTTCTTCTTCTTCTTCTTCTTCTTCTTCTTCTTCTTATTATTATTATTAGGGTTCAAGCGCGAAGCGCTGGAAACCTATTGTATTTGTTAGGATTTTTATTATTATTATTATTATTATTATTATTATTATTATTATTATTCCGCCCTAGAAACGGTCGTGCAGCCCAAACCGTAAGGCCTAGAGAGCTCAAACTTGGTCAGATGGTAGTACTGGTCACAGTTACTCAGGGCCAAGGTTTCAGCAGAATCGGACAATTTGGGGCGCTTCAGCGCCCCTCAACGCGTTTGTGCCCATAACTCCCAAACCGTATGTCCATATCTCAAGTGCTTTATATCATTGGAATCCTTGGCTCATGACTTAACAAACGTATATCTCCAATTTCATTCCCCCCTTGAAAAGTTTTTCGCTATAGTGCATTTTGTCCGAAACCTACTTTTGCTAACTAGTCCTAGGTTTTTCGCCTGATCGAGACCAATCCAGTGCAGTAATATTCTCTGGAGTCTCATTGTCAATAATCTTTGAAAAAAAGTCGAAATTTTGATTCAGAGTCCTTAAGGGTCCCCAAAACGTTTGGACTGTGAGGAGCCAGTTTTACTAAAATGTCAATAACTCAAGAACTAAATGAGCTATCAACACCAAACCTGGGACACATGTGAAAGAGGTCAAACTGAGGTCACAGTTCAAAAACCGCGGCGATTGGCTACTTGGTGGTGCTATAACGGAAAAATCACTAAAAACAGCCATTTTTAAAAAAAGCCCTCTAGCGCCACCAACAGTCCAAAACCCAATTTTGTGCAAAGATTCTGAGAAAGATTCTGATTCTCGCGGGTATTCTGATGACGTCACGTGTAGCCCCGCCCCCAAAATGAGCGAAATCAAAACAGTTAGCACAACATGGACATGTGACATAATCATCAAAACACTCAGCACGATGAGGGGAATTTGCCACGTGCAAGCACATTCACATTTTCTTCAGGAAATGACTTGCGGGTCACTTGTTCTACATCTGGGTGCTTGTGTTTCTTCGCTTTATGGATATGACTTTGTTTATTTTAGCATGACATGACATATATTGTCATGTCAATCCAAAGGCCTTAAACGCTTGAACCCGGGAAATGCTGCTTGCAGCTTTAATTATTATTATATTTTTAATTACTTTTATTAGTATTAGTATTAGTATTAGTATTAGTATTAGTATTATTAATTACTTTTTATTATTATTATTATTATTGTTGTTATTAATAACAACAACAATAATAACAATAATAACAACAACAATAATAATAATAATAATAATAATAATAATAATAATAATAAGAATAAGAATATTAATTATTATTATTATTATTATTATTGTTATTATTATTGTTATTATTATTATTTTAATTGTTAAAATGCAATGTTAACTTATGACCTGAACTGTATCACAGTCACCATCTGATATACATACAGCACATTAATGCATGCATATGCTACATCCGTACATATCATTTAGCCTCTGATGCAATATTTACTTTAGCCATTTCATGTTGATAGCAGTCGATGATAATAAATATCCTGACTTAGTCAAATGACACAACCGTCAAGCGTTGGGTGCCTCCAGTTTTTCCTTACAGCATTACAGCATACAGGTTTCCAGATATAATATCAATGTACAGACATCAAAAACAATCCCACCTGTTAAAGTTCTCCTGTACCAGATTTTCATTCATATACTGCAGCTCCTTCTCCAGATACCGCATCAGAGGATCCACAGCCTAGAGAAAGAACATAATCACCCTTTAACTCATTTTTTTTTCCCAGAGGCCAAATAATAGAGTTTGCTCCTGTTTGATTGTGTCCATGTTCAGTTTTGAATGTCTTTGTCATGTCCTGTTCCACCGTGGTGGTTAATATGAAGCTTATATTAAAGTGAACACTCAGGACTTTAATAAATTCTTCAAAGTAACTGGTAATATCGAACCCATTTCTGCTCTCTGAGGTACCTCATGCACTGGATCGTATGCACTGGATCTTGTAAGGTTATAGAGGTAAAAATATCTTACACGGAAAGCGAACAGAGTCCTGAATCATTTTATATCAGACTTGCGGTGACAAAATAATTAATTTGTTTATAGACGCACATCTTCTGTGGATCTAGAAGGGAGCCGGTGTCGTGTGGCCATCCTGCGGACGTAATCCTCGATGTCTGTGTGCAACTGGAGAGAAAAGACACACACACACACACACACACACACACACACACACAAAATGAGGCCTGTATTTATTTCATCCTCTGAAGTAAGTGTTTATACCACAGCACTGTTCTGTTTTCGGTTCTGATTGGTCAAATATTGTTGGTTCATATTTTACTATAAGAGCATCTCCGACTATAGTTATGGTTGTACACCAAAAAGATTTCTTTTAGAGGATGATCTAGTATTTATGTAATTAGTCTCCGGTGTTAGCAGGTCTACCGCCATGGAAAGTCTCCTGGATGGAGGAAGTTACACTTCTTCTGTATTAAAAAAATGAGTGAAAAAAAAACGAGACTCTGACAAGGGAAAGATTGTTGTAGCTGCTAGAGCGTAATCAGGTGAGTCACATTTAATGTCTAATGTTAGCATTATTAGTTTTTTTTATACGTAACGGATGCTAAACCTCCTGACTAGGTTATCTTTGTATAAATGTTTGTTAATTACCATATAAGGGCAGAGCCGTACACTGCTTGGGGCGGAGCTAATTTCAGGGCCAGAAAACTATAAACAAAAGTCTATATATATATATATATATATATATATATATATATATATATATATATATATATATATATACTGTATATATCCACTACATTCTTATATTGATAACTGTGATGTACTTTTATGTCTTATGTTAAATTTGCTTATTAGTAAATGTCTAGAAACATGTTTAAACATTTCAAACTGCACCTTTAAAGTGTCAGGGCTTTAAAAGCGTCGTTGTCGTTACCTTCCGTGCGAGAGTGTCGACAGCTGAACGAATCTCTCGGTCCAGTGCAGCCTGTGTGTGCTTCAGCTGGGAGGGAAGTGTGTTCTGAAACTGGTTTTCTCCAATCACGTTCCGTGTCCGCTCCCGAAGCCCTGCCCAGTTCAGCTGCTGAGGTAGTTTTGTCAGCACTGACCGTAGGTGCTCCAGATCATTTACTACGACACACAGCTATAAAGAGAAAAGCAGAGAGATCAAACCACAACAAACAACTATTCCACCAAACACAGGAAGACGTCCAGAAGGACGTACACGTACAAGGATTGTTTTATCTGGGAAAATTCTATCTCAATAAAAGAATTTTATTAGTGTTTGGTTATTCCTGTTCTTGCTCACCATGTTGACAGCAATGCCTTGGTCACGGTTCTCTGAGAGCTCCCTCACCCGAGATTTCAGCAGACGGCAGTACATGGACGCAATTTTACACATATCCTAAGATACACATATAACCGCATGAATCAGCATTACTAACGTTCAATCATACGACACAATAAGAGTGAAGAAACAAGAGCGTCTGTATAAGTGGATTTCGGATATGTTTTGACTCAGGCAGCTGAGACTGTTTTCATTCAATGCACTAAGGTTGAGGCTCATTTTATATGTAGCATAGCATTAATAATTATATCAATGGATGTTTGTGTGTGTGTGTGTGTGTGTGTGTGTGTGTGTGTGTGGTTGTCCACCTCTGTTAGCTTGACCATAAGCATGAAGCCTTCCTCTGAGTCAGGCCAACTCAGTTGTTCCCAAAGCTGACAAATCGGCTGCAGACACGCTGCCAGGTCCACGGCTGAAGAGCTGTGCTTTATGGGTACTGCTCCAGACTGCAGGGGCTGTAACTATACACACACACACACACACAGACACACACACTGTAGAATAATGTATCAAATATTTCATCAAGCAGCCTATTTACAAAAGAGTGTAAAATATAAAATGACTAATGGGACTTACAGTATATTTATATTTTGCATGCATCAAATATAACCAACTAAAGTTTGTGTTAAAGGGGGAAACTTTGTAAAATTCATATTTGCTCAAATTTAGCTTTACGTCCCCAATAAAGAATTAACAGTAAACACAACAGCATTCTGTATTTAATTAAAACTTTTGTCAACGTAGATATTATTTTTGTTAATTCGGTGTAGCATCTCCACAGTTCCCTCATTTTAGACCTCTGCACACGTGTTAGACATCTACACACTCTCAGGGTCACCTGTTATAAACAGGCTTGTTAACAAACACAACAGCGCAACCAACACGTAACCATTATTACAACTCCCTCGGGTTTTGGGATAATCCTGATTTTAAACTTTGCCTATCTATACTGTGAGCTTGATCTGCCCTTTGTTTTTGTTCGACTGCCTACATTTATAGTAAATGTTGACCGGAAACAGGTGTGCAACTGCTAGTTACGTTGGGAGAACGATTCACTCAATGGATTTGGTAAGGGAGTTTAGGGGAGTTTAGGTCTTTTGTTTTTCTTTTATTTATCCAAGAATAAAGACGTACATTAGGGGAGAAAGTACATACACCGAGCGTGTATTATCTAATCAAAATGGACACACAAAGTGAAATCGAAAGTGTAAATTGTGTGTGGTTTCAGTGAGCTGGCTATTTGGAAGTGTTTATTTGAGAATCACGACTGAACACTTAACTCTTCGACATAAAATCATAGAAAATCCGGTAATAGTTTCATGCCTACCATAAGGTCCAATAGACGGTCCAATAATAATAATAATAATAATAATAATAATAATAATAATAATAATAATAATACAATTTTCACCATTGCATGTATCACTGTGATCAGCCAGGTTGATGTAGGTTACAGCAGACTCTATAATAACAAGCTCACAGGATTACCTGATCCACCTGCACCGCTTTCTCCACTCGCTCCATCGTGGTGCTGAACGCTTTGTTCAGCCAGTAAGGCAGAGCTTCACGGAAAAACTCATGGAAGCTCGTCAGCTCCAGCATCTTCTCTCTGAACAAGAAAAAAAATTCTGTAAAATCTGCCCGTCATATGGGACATTTTATATTCCAGAGCTAAGAGACTAGAAATGAACTTTTACTGAGATGTTCTGTGTTCTAAGCTTTGTAGCAGCATCTCTAACAGCTTCTCATGCTTATTTTATATGTCTAAAAAAAGTTGGTACATTTAGTACATAATCGGTGAGGGTTTCATTGTATATTGTCAGATTGAGGTGACTAACGTTTTGTTAACTTAAGGCTTTTTGAATAATGTTTCTGTCAAAAATATTTCACAAGACCCACAGTCCTTGCATAAGTATTCACCCCACTTACTGTAAGCATTTCCACATCGTGCAAAGTAAAAGCATCCCACGGATATAAATCCTGATCTTGATTTTTAGTTAGGGAGTGAGTTAAAGTTGCCTTGAACAGCAAATCTTGCATATCTATTTTGTAACATATCTGCCCTAAATGACTTTAATGTATAAATGTTTCACCTCTTCTGTAGATAAGCTTTCTCTTTGTGTATGGCTTGCAAGCTCAGATACACCGGATACAAACTGTTAGCCAAAGACTGATCCATGTGATTCAACTGACACATCATGGCTCGAACCTCCTCGGCCAGCTACACACACACACACACACACACACACACACACACACACAGACAGCCTTAGTTATGTGGAGCTATTTCTTCTCTATACAGTAACTCTAATTGTCAAGTGTTAGATACTGAAATCATGTTTATACATTTTAAAAATTAAAACATACAGTAATCCATTAACTTGGCTTCTTGTGAGTCGAAATGTAAATTATCTTTACGGCAGCATGTGAACTTTCATTTTTAACTTTAACCTTCTATATATATAAATATCGTACAGTGTAACATCACTTATGACTATTTGATAATTGCGGTATAGAGCATGACTAAATATGACAATATCCTCAATAAGACAAAATTTATAAAGGACTGCATGAAGTTTCTCACCAGAGAGTCGAGTTTCTGGTACACTACCGTAAACACGTCTAACTGTACAGCACTGAGGAGAGACCGAGAGAGGATTAGAATGATTATTTCATTATTATTTCATTAATAAATGAGTATAATATCAGTGATTAAAATAAAAAAAATGTAAAAATAATAACGATAAATTCAAAAAGTACAACAATTCATATCATTGATCTCTGATATTACTCACTCATTCACTCACTCACTCACTCATCTTCTACCGCTTATCCGAACTACCTCGGGTCACAGGGAGCCTGTGCCTACCTCAGGCGTCATCGGGCATCAAGGCAGGATACACCCTGGACGGAGTGCCAACCCATCACAGGGCACACACACACACACTCAATCACTCACGCAATCACACACTATGGACAATTTTCCAGAGATGCCAATCAACCTACCATGCATGTCTTTGGACCGGGGGAGGAAACCGGAATACCCGGAGGAAACCCCCGAGGCACAGGGAGAACATGCAAACTCCACACACACAAGGCGGAGGCGGAAATCGAACCCCCAACCCTGGAGGTGTGAGGCAAACGTGCTAACCACTAAGGCACCATGCCCCCCCTCTGATAAACTGCAAATCGTATATAATTTAGTAGGGTTTTTTACATTCTGGGTGTGATGTGCTGATAGATAGCACATCCTGTAGATTAAAATAACATAACTAAGCCAAGATGATGTACTCTGAACAATGTAAATGTGTTTGAGTGCAAAAGTTTGTCCCCCCTTGGTTTCTAGGTGGAAACGCTTTCTCTATTTTTACACGTAATCTACAAAGTGTACAAGATTTCTATTTTACAAATCATTGGTAATCTGGAAAATACAGTTTTGTGTGTCTTAGAGGTTTAGGACTTAAGTCCAGTCTTGAGAAGTTTCCTGTATTGACTTTAGGCTAATTTCAAAATTCTTGCCATTTGTACCAGGACTTATTTAAAGCTTCACCATTGGTCTTGCCAAATATTGTCTTGGTCATGTTTGGGTTGAATTTTCTGTTTGCTTACAACAAAATCTGACAGGAAATACTTCAGTGCACAAAACAGCCCAGTCATTGTTGCAGTTCACAAATGAAGCAAACTAGTTGAAATAAAAAAAGCTTAGCCTCGAACTTTTTGAACCTCTTGAATTAGCCATGATGACTCTAATCTAGTCGTGGTTTTTGACTTGCCTTGGAATGGACAGCGGTGATCCTGTCACTATTATGTAGAGGTTTTATAGAGTAATACAAATACGAAGTGTACAATTCTTTAATTTATTTTGAAGTCAACTGCTACTGATTTTTTCTTTCTTTCAGTGCTGTAAAAGGGACAGGGACAAAAACTCTAACTTTAAAAACATATAACAACTTAAATGACCTTTGTGACTCTGTCAATATTGTATTTAAGAAACAATAGCAGAATCTGATGATATCAGTCAGTCTATTGTAATAAATGACCAAAAACAAACCATTCCAGTTATATAATATTTATTATACTTTTTATTCAAATTATCTACATACACTCTTTTTACCTGACAAACACTTTGTTCCAGACGTCTTTGCTCAGCTGAACGTCCTCCTGCACTTCCTTAATCAGCCGAGTGAGGGCGCTAACCGCCTCCAGCAAATCCTGTAGCAGATTAGCATGAACATTACATTTAAACCTTAATGAAATAAGTATTTTAAACAGTGAAAAGTATTCAGTACGTATCTCACCTTAGTCATTGGTTGGTGTAGTCCTTTTTTAATGTTGAACCACTCCTCAGTACCAGTCTGTGAGAAATCCAGCAGTGAAATTATGAAGCTAATCATAGTGAACTACAATTCCTCTCATCTAATGTTTCGAGATATAACTTAACACATTGTTATTGAAGTGTTTCTTACCAGCACCGCATCGTTAACCTCGTCGTGTAAAGCAAAGTTTGCTGGGTTGAGCTTCTGAAAAGCTCGAGTCTTGCATATCTGGACCAGAACCCTACACACACACACACACACACACACACACACACACATTCTGTAGAATAAGTATCAAGCGGCCTACATTTACAAAATAGTGTTATTATTTCAACCACAAAAAATGACTTATGGGACTTATGTAGCTCTAATGTAGCCTTATAAACCCTGCCCTTTAGTATCGCTAGCAAAACCTTATTTATTTTTCATGCTTCATACATTAAAAACAACCAACTAAAGTCTGTGGTAAAGGGGGAAACTGTGTAAAAGTCATTTTTTTCTCAAATCTAGCTCTAAGTCCACAATAATGACTTAACAGTAAACACAACAGCATTCTATATTTTTCATTCATCTAATGAATGCCACACTAGACCTGAATCTAACCTCGGTAAACAAAATTAAAACATTTTGGCTCTTTCAGTCTCCTCAGTTTTTGTAAATATGCTGTTTTCTGTCAGGGCTAGCAGCAAGGTTAAAACCTGGCGGATATTCCTACCCTTGTGGAGACATTTGGGTTCATACTGTGGTCTTGTCAGTGCCGTACCTGAGCAACGTGTGTAACCGTGGTGTGCATTTGGGCGTCGGTGGAAATATGTCTCTATACTTGGACACTAAACACAGACCGTACTGCAGGAAGCCATGCAGAGAGTCTCCCAGCTCTTGTTTCTGTTAAAACACACGTACGGAAAATGACTTTAACTCGATCGTGAATACAGAAATAGATTTGTAAAGCGGCATGAGCACACTCGCACCGCATCGTGCCAGACTTTAACCACATCATACCTTATGCAAGAAAAAAACATTGTGAAAATAACAACACTTCGGCACACAAGGATTTCAACAACGGCGACAGCAGCAAAGACAAAACATGCTCTAAGTCTCTCTGAACACCTACAACCTCATGCTACACGTAGGATCGTAGAACCCAAGGCTTAACTCACACTTTACCTACGCAGTCACAAAAAACCCTGGAAAACCCCTTCACATGGTCAGATTCTTGACATTTTTATACGAGTTCCTCTTTTACGTGCATCTCAACCATACAGCATTTTGAAACGTGAATTAAACTAAGATTTAATTCTCAGCTCTACCTCTAAGTTCTGTATCGACTTACGGACAAGGTTTTACTGCCAAATTGTAAAGAATTCTATACTGGAGTAAGAAATGCTGATTTAGTACTTTGATTATCAACATCCAAAATTCACTCATGGTGTTTTACTAACCGAAACCTCGTCATTTCTTCACTTAACTGATCTCTGTACCCTTTTACAGCGGTGGAGACATAACGTCTGATTCATTTAGTCACTTTTACATTTACATTTAGAGAATTTGCTCTTATCCAGACTTACAGAAGTGCGCTGATTATATTCTGATTCTGGTTCAATAAGTCATAAGTTAATAACACCATCAGTTTCTAACATCATCTGTTAGAGAAGAAATATAGCAACACAATTTATTTATAAAGTGCTGATTTAAATCCTTTTAAGAGTTTTAATCCACCATCTGGTGCCAGAACAGAGAAGAGCGTTTTTTTAAGTACAGTATATTGTGACTGACTGGGATTCAACTGTATGAAGGACACTCTCTCTCTCTCTCTCTTTCTTTCTCTCTCTCTCTCTCTCTCTCTCTCTCTCTCTCTCTCTCTCTGTCTCTCTGTCTCTCTCTCTCTCTCTCTCTCTCTCTCTTTCTCTCTCTCTCTCTCTCTCTCTCTCTCTCTCTCTCTCTCTCTCTGTCTCACTCTCTCTCTGTCTAATTCTCACTCTCTCTCTCTCGCTCTCTCGCTCTCTCTCTCTTTCTCTCACTCTCTCTCTCTCTCTCTCTCTCTCTCTCTCTCTTTCTCTCTCTCTTTCTCTCTCTCTCTCTCTCTCTCTCTCTCTCTCTCTCTCTCTGTCTCATTCTCTCTCTCTCTCTATCTCTCTCTCTCTCTGTCTCTCTCTCTCTCTCTCTCTCTCTCTGTCTCTCTCTCTCTCTCTCTCTCTCTCTCTCTCTCTCTCTCTCTCTCTCTGTCTCACTCTCTCTCTCTCTCTCTCTCTCTCTCTCTCTCTGTCTCTCTCTCTCTCTCTCTCTCTCTCTCTCTCTCTCTCTCTCTCTCTCTCTCTCTCTCTGTCTCACTCTCTCGCTTTCTTTTGTTTTTTAGGTTATATAAACATTATAAATATGTTGACAGTTGTTGTCTCTCTACACTGTGTAAGTGCTTGACAGTCGGTACAAACATATCACCATCTAAGATCTCGATCAAATCGTAAGGAAATGACGAGGTTTTTAAACAAATTATCTTTTCAGGCTGAACACCAAAACAAGTTCAGAAAATAACCTGAAACATTTCCACATTATTCTGGTAAATAAAAGTATACACATGTATGTATATATGTATATGTGTGTATATTGTTCTTCCTCAAACTATTTTCAGAGTGTTGGACACACACACTTCCCCTTCACTGGTTTCTAAGAGGCCTAACCTGCTCTATGAAGACATGGTGTGAAGAGGTTGAAGGGAAAAGAACTGATCTCTGACTCAACCCCACTGAACACCTTTGGGATGAACTGGAACTGGCACATGCTGGCACATGTTTGTTTTATTTCCTTTTTTATTACAACCATCAATGATCAACCATCAATTGCGTAAATACAACTGCATGTGTCTTGGTATGACTTTTCACAATTTCTGATTTTGTTTGACATCTGAGGTGCTTTGACAGCCTCTTACCTGTTGGTAAGGGAGTTCCTGTTGGTCCCAGTGGTACTCAATGCTAGTCAGTTGCTGAAATAACACTGTAGAATCCACTTCCAAGCTCTGATACAGTTTACTGTAGGCAACCCACTTCCTGCACACACACATACATATACACACACACACACCAGATTTTTATCACAATATGCTGATCTTATTAGTGAGTCTGCATTAACATGTTTATTAAGCACTAAACAGACATAGTGAAGAATGCATCATCGTAAGAATGTTCTACACTTTTTTTTTTCATTTTTATAATCACTGTGTATTTATATACAGTATATGGAAACTCACGCCAGGTCCTGCAGGAAAGGTGAGATATCATTCTGAGTGCCGTAGTACTCTAGCAGCGTGCTGGCCTCTCCACACAGCTCACCTTTCCAGGGAACGCTGTCCTGATCACACGCAAAAAAAAACACCAGATTATCAGCAGAGAGAAAACAAGAATGAGAATAATAAACACACAAGTGGCATCACTTTAAATGTTCCAGTGTGTACAGTATCTTTGGTGTATACTGTACATTTCAACCTTAACCCATTAACGCATTAACCGCTAAGCTACCAGTTCCCCTTTAATGACTTCCACTACCACTTTAATTACTTCCTTCTGTAAGATGTAAAATGTCCGTCTCTTCTCTTTAAGGAGTTAAATAGAACATTTGCTGTGATGTTGTGAGTAACATTCATCCTTCAATTAGTTTAGACCTTGTTGTGGAAGTTCCGAGGTTAGAGAGATTTAAAGAATAAAGTATAACACTGGTAGACACGAGCAAGAGTAAAAAGATTACACAATTTATTGTGCTCAGCTGCACAGCAGGACCCAACACTCCACATGTAGCATGAGGGATGAAGGGCCAAGATCATTGATTACATCAAGGTTTTATAGACAGAACTCAAGAAAACCGAAGACATGTACTGTAAAAGCAAAACATCATCAATCATTAGCTCAAAATGACCTCATGCATCTCCTGACCAAGCTAATCTGACCAGGCCAAGGTCTTCTAGAGGACCTATTGGACATTGTTTATGGACAACTCGTCCCCAGTCCCTTGTCATAATCTTAACAACCTACTGATGACGATGTCAGTCTCTGGTCATGACGCACACAGGGTACAAGCATAGAAGTACAAAGCCTTATGATCATCTTAAGATTAGAAATTTCCACCACAATTCCCCCCTTTTGTCCCTGGGACAATACACAAAATTTCAATAAACATTAATCTGTAACCAAATCTAGACTCTAAATAATATATGCTATTACTAATGATCAACTACTTGAAATTGGGTGATAGTTAACAAGGCTCCTCATCTTCACAGGAGCTTCCACCTTGCCTATTTGAATCGTCCTTTGAAGTCAGACCTTTGTGTGTGTGTGTGTGTGTGTGTATGTAAGTCTGGGGCCGTAGTCAGTATGTAATACTGTATATCCGTCTACTATCGTCAACTATCGAAAGTGTCACATTTACCTCTCTCACTTAGTTTATTAATTTCATTATTTGTGTTCACCTGCCAAATTAGGCTACCAGTTTTTTTTTTTTTTTGAGTCTGTGAATCAATCGACTAAAGAGTTAAATGGACAAGAATGCTGAGTGATCTGTAGGCATCCAACCATCCATCCATCCATCCATCCATCCATCCATCCATCCATCCATCCATCCAACCATCCATCCAACCATCCATCCAACCAGCTATTATTTGTTCTACATAAAAGTACATGTAAGTACAAAAAGTTGAATTTCCCAGTGTCCCATTGAATAAGGATGTATAATTATCAACAGATAGATATATTATCCAGAGTGACTTACATTTTCTCATTTTATACAACTGAGCAATTGAGGGTTAAGGGCCTTGCTCAGGGGCCCAGCAACATATATATATATATATATATATATATATATATATATATATATATATATATATATATAGATAGATAGATAGATAGATAGATAGATAGATAGCTCAACAAATGACTCAATGAGTCGACACAAACATATAAAAAGGCTGCAAATAATTGGACAGAACTCAATGAACTTTTTAACTGACCCCATTTTAATTGTTCATTAATAATATCTTTCACTATTTGAATGTTTTGGTTGGTTTTGATGCTGAAACCGTGTCACATGTTAAAATGAGGCAGGATTTACTTTATAGTCCATCAAACTAGTGCTGGTTGTTTTTTTATTATTCAAGTGCAGCTAAGTACACACATCAGACAGACAGACAGACAGACAGACAGATAAATAGATAGATAGAAAGATTGTTGATTTTGAACTGATCTCAGACTACTAGCTATACATGGTTTATTGTGTTAGTTAGGGTAATTACCTGTTGTTTGGAGATGTAAGCCTGCACAAACTGCTGCAAGATGCCACTATAATTCACGTACAGACTTCGGCCAGCACTCAGACTATCATCTCGCTGTCAATCACAAACACAGGGCACTGATTATTGTTTCCTTCTTGTCAAAATGAAATAGCACAAAATGGAAACACAATGTGTGTGTGGTAACCTGGGAAATCCCTACACTCGGTGAAATTATGACATTTTCCTTTATATCTAAAGCTGAAACTGAAACTTGCTCTCAAATACTGTAGGTTTGTATTTGTAAATTCACAGCAGTTTAATGTTACTCCTAAAAGTGAAAAGGAAGATATTTCATTCCGATTAAATATCAGGGATGGAAATTGTCTGACTGAATTGATGTTTACCACCAGGTTCAAACCATGAAATTCACCGTATTAGGAAACCACACTCAGCTACTGAGGGTTTAGACGCCTTTAAACAAACTGCCCGTGATTGTCATTGTGATCCTTGCAGGAAAGCAGAGCTTGAACAGCATATGATAATTCATCCCCACATACTTTCAATGAAATTCTTTTAAGGCTCTTGTATGATGACAGAAAAAAAAAAAACAGTTAAATGACTTTCCATAATTCAGCCATTATGACATCCGTTAATGTACAATTATAATCTGTGACACATTATAATGTATAAAATAAATATAACCGATACTTTATCTTATTTTATTGTCTGTCAAACACATTAGATCAATAAGTAGAGCAAATCAGTCCTGTTTTGCATATTTAAATTGTATTAGCCGATAGTTTAAGAAGGATAAAGTTTTCGTAAAAATGTAATGATTTAAAAAAATAAATACATAAATAAATAATATAAACATGTTCAATACATTCAATATTTTTGTTACAAGCCGTGTTTCGTTAAAGCCTGTGTAAAGTTAATTTGTTCGGCAGCTTATAGACATGTGCGGCTTATTTATGTTCAAAAAAATATATTTTTTTAAAATTCAGTGGGTGCGGCTTATATTCAGGTGCGCTTTAGTCCGGAAATTACCTTTAAATCCCATTCCTTCTATACACTATGATGATGTATGGAGCTGCATTTCATGAATACGTTTATTTTCATTAATTATTATGAAATAACCTGAATGACCTTAAAAGTGATTTTGCATTTAGGGATGATTTCATGTATTTCTAGACACGGTAATTATGCAATATAAACAATTCTCAGTAATTCCATGCAACGGATGGCATTAGTTTGTTTCCAGCTTGTATGTGTTTGGATTAGGCTCCGCCCCTTGATAAGGATCGGGATCAAATTTTTTTTTATTGCATCTGTAATTTCTCCTTGTGGTCATCACATAGCTCTAAACTCCAAACTGCATCTTTAAATGACATTTTAACATATAAACCTAGCTTGCTTGTATTCATTATGGGGAATATTTTTAACTGATGTTCACATTGTTTTCATGCTACTGGCAGCTGAAGATAAGGCCCAGTAGATATGTAATGGCACTCACCTGATTGTGGATAAATTTGATCTGCAGGTGGCACTGCCCTCGGTCAGGGTATGTCTCTGTCCGAGGCTGGAGTATGTACCATTTATCTTCTGTACAGTGCAGGTCCTGTAATGTATATTGACCCAGAAAATGTAAATAATAGAAACTGAATTTATTTCCTCTCTACTACTGTATATATACACTAAAGTTTCTGTGTAAAAATAATACTGCAAAATTACTGCAAACCGAATGATTAACGTTTTATCATTTTATTTATAATATTTAGTGTCATACTCGGTAGCATCATTTTGGAAGCATTTTGAAAAGAACTTCCTCACATTCATTAATATCAGTGCTTTAATTTTATTTGTTATTATATACACCATTTTTTAATACCGCAGCACCGTTCTCAAATTCTCATCTCTGATTGGTCAAAAGGGAGGAAAAGGCTGTTTGTAACTGCTATAATGCAGAATACAGAATGTATAAACTTGTATAAATCTGTAAATAACTATAAATAGTTAGAAACTTAAAAAATGTAACATAAAATGTGCTGTTATTGGAATATAAACACTTCTGGTTGGTATAGTAACGCTTCATGTCATTGATTATTTTAAACTAACTGCACACCATGCACACACACACACACACACACACACACTATAATGCAGTATACAGGAAGTAATTTGTCTTGCGGAAATTCCACATCATAAAATGTAACTACAAACATAAACATTTAACACAAAAATGTAATATAATAATGCTGTTATAGTAAAATAACCACTTCAGGGTGGTATGGTAAGTACTGTACATAAGTACGTTTATTTATAGAGCACATTTAAAACCAAAGTGCTGTAAAAGAAAATGACAACACATACTAAAATAATAGCACAAAGATGTAAAAGGAGATATTTAGCATTTCTGATGCCTGGAGGAAGCTGATTTCATAGGTATCACCTTTGGATTTAAGGCAAGATCTATGGGACATGTAGGAGAGCTTGTTTAGAAGATATTGGGACATAGGTGCTGGGTACGAATGAATTAGGTCTGAAATCTAAGAAGGTGTCTTTCTAGTGTCTTATTAGTGCTTTAAAAACAATTAAAGAAGAATTGAAGAGAGGCCAAAACTAGGGCGATGATATGATCATGTTTTTAGTTTTATATAGTTTTGTATAGTAACTGCACACCCCATTGTGCTTTATTATTTATTTATTTATTTACTACTTTTTAGTAGCACATTCCAGCTCCGAGTGTTTTGGCTGTCTGTCACTGGCTATCTTCAAACGACGGTTGAAGGCCTACTTCTTCATGAAATAAGTGAAAGTGAAAGTGATGTGACATACAGCTAAGTACGGTGACCCATACTCAGAATTCGTTCTCTGCATTTAACCCATCTAAAGTGCACACACGCAGCAGTAATCACACACACCGTGAACACACACCCGGAGCCATTTATGCTGCGGCGCCCGGGGAATAGTTGGGGGGGGTTTGGTGCCTTACTCAAGGGCACCTCAGTCGTGGTATTGCCGGCCCGAGACACGAACCCACAACCTTAGGAGTCAAACTCTCTAACAATTAGGTCATGACTTCCCCCATAATACTTGAAATACTTGAACTAGCACTTTCTCCCCTGTTTTTTGTATGTGTGTAAAAAATAAAATAATTAAAAGGCTGTTTTATGCTTATGGTATCTTAAGTCTATAACCTATTAGACCAGAGTTAATGTATTAAATGATTAAAGGCACTTTGTATGTCACTCTGGATAAGGGCTTCTGCCAAATGCTGTAAATGTAAATGAATGTTTTATTTCTCTTATACCACAATAGTTTGGTCATATTATTTACACCTATAAACCGATACATACAGTATATATTCTTTAAGATATAGAAATTGTTTATAAATTTGTATTGCAATCTTAATTTTTTTTTGTTAAACTTTTCTGATTTTCTATTTAGAATGATCTAAAATAGTAAGCGATTACAAATGTAGCCCGCTTGGATGTTATGTTTTCGAACACAACATTGTGTTTGTATGTGATATATATATATTTTTTTTTTGACGAATGAATGTATTGTTATGGTCCTGTAAGTGGCACCCTATCCTCAAATATAGTTAATTGATGTCTTAAGCCCATTGGTTCAGGGCCTGGGCTGTTAATTTTGATATGCGTGATTGGATGGGGGCGGGTCTTTGTCGTGAGGGGATTGTTTGCTTTTTACTCCCGTCAAGGTGACAGGATACAGTGTCCAGTAGACACTTTAAAACCAATAGTGACTTTTGTGGAGTTAGTTTTCTTTGTTTCCTGGAACAAATATCCAAAGTTCACTAAGGATTACAGTGTGATGTTCCCGAACATTTTTTTGCCTCTGAGGAAAAAGTGCTCATGTGTTCGTGGATCACCAAAGCTATGTTCGAGTAACCTAATTATACTGAGAAGTGACTGTGAGTCTAAGTTATTTTTTTCTTCATTGTTTATACTGTTCAAAAAGTAGGGGCGAAGTAGCTTTTCGACCACAACGCTCACAAGCATCGTCCAGGCCTGCTACGTTTTTTTCATTGTTTTACTAATTTGGTCATGACCATAACATGTTTCAGTGAAAGACATTAATAAGGTTCAAGTTAGTAGACTTATAACGAATTCTAAGTAGTTTGTTAAAGAATAAAGTGATAATTATTGTTTTATTCAAGTACTTTATTCACTAATGACTAGAAGTATTGTTATGTTACACTGCTAATTTTCTTCGTTCACTCACTCACTCATCTTCTACCGCTTATCCGAACTACCTCGGGTCACGGGGAGCCTGTGCCTATCTCAGGCGTCATCGGGCATCAAGGCATGATACACCCTGGACGGAGTGCCAACCCATCACAGGGCACACACACACACACACTCTCATTCACTCACACACTACGGACAATTTTTCCAGAGATGCCAATCAACCTACCATGCATGTCTTTTCGAGTCACGGGGAGAACATGCAAACTCCACACACACAAGGCGGAGGTGGGAATCGAACCCTGGTGGTGTGAGGCGAACGTGCTAACCACTAAGCCACCGTGCCCCCTAATTTTCTTTGTTTAAATTCCTAAATATCTACTGTGATTTGTGACTTGCCTAAGTTGTTTTTGGATCTAGTTAAGGAACCCAGAGTGCTCTTATTGTAAAGGGTGGGATAGGAGTGCTATAACTTTAATGTCACTGACAGTTATCTGTGGTCAATTTTTCATATTAGTGCTACCTATTTGTTTACCTGCAGACTGAGGACGATTCTTCCCAGGAAGTCGTCCTGCCCTTTTTCCTTCTTGGCATCTTTTAACATCCTGTAATGAATCAGATCAAAAAGCAAATCAGTCCAAAGCATGTTTCTCCCACACATGTAAATTAGTTTCACCGTTCAAACTATCAGCGTGGCCGTGGGTTGATAAGTAGTCGTGTACGTGTGTGCGTGTTTGTGTGTGTGTGTGTGTGTGAAAGCTATGTGAGATGTAGCGTGACCTTTTTAGCCCGTGAAAGTTTGTCCGGAACTCGTCGAGTTTCTGAGCAAGCGACACCTCCTCATCTCTGTCCCTGTGAAGCAAAAAGAGATGTGAGGTATAATAAGCGTGTGAGTCAATACAAACACATTCCACCTCGTCTAACCACAGCGACCCGCTTTGCATTCTGACTTACCACATTTCCAGATGGAAATTGCCAGATGCGATGTCTTCAAACACCCTGAAGAAAGAATCAAAAGAGAGAATAAAAAGCTGCGACAATCTCAATCTCGATCGATCTTGAAACATGTTAGGTGTAATATTCTACTAAAGGTCTGTAGGGATCTAGTCCTGGACTTATATGAAGGAGATGAAGGTGTTCACTAGGCTGATGTTCCTAAAAGTGTAGAAAGTTAAGATCATCTTAAGTAGGAGAGAGAGAGAGAGAGAGAGAGAGAGAGAGGGAGAGAGAGAGAGAGAGAGAGAGAGAGAGAGAGAGAGAGAGAGAGAGAGAGAGAGAGAGAGAGAGAGAGAGAGAGAGAGAGAGAGAGAGAGAGAGAGAGAGAGAGAGTGAGACA
>NC_083461.1:5820570-5995570 GCF_030014155.1 Tachysurus vachellii
TTTGCCCAGTCTGTGTTTGATGGTGTACAGCAGCTCCTTGTACAGTGGTTTCAGCTGCAGGATTTACATGTTTAATAACATATCTGTTTACTAATCCTCAGCCTGATATCTGATATCTGTGCAAATTGTACCCGTTCATAAAGCAGTCACCGGGACACGTTTTACATAATGTGTAATTACTTCTCTTAATAATTTCCTTTATTTTTTTGTAATTATTTTAATTTAATAAAACAACAAAAATATGTCACACCGGTTGATGTCCGTGGCTATGCCACTTGAGTGACGTCTTTAAGACCAACATAATTTTCTGGGTGTGTTGCCTATTCTGTGTAAAATCACCCACCTCAATCTCTTTGTGCTTTTTCTTCCTTTCTTCTGGATCTTCAAGATCCTGAAATTGCATATTTAATTGATTTATAATGTAGACAAGTCGTCTCTCAGTCCTTAAAATTACAGTAATAATTTATTGCATATATCATCCACATGACACACTGGCACATGTAAATGTTGTTTAGAACGTTCACATTTTCTGTATTAGTGTGATTTAATTCCTCATTATCTATGTTGTTAGAACAATACACATAAAGACAACTTATAGACAAAAAAACAATCATAGAGTCCTGCTGCATTTCTAAACGTTGGTTTAAATGTATTTCTAAACCTATTTCATTTCATTCTAGATTTTCGTATTTTGCTCAGTACGGCCTTAATCAGGTGGTTCATACGGCACCTATATGATACCTGTTATGAGTATTCACCCTAAACCTGGAACAGTACTGTGTATTCAGAAAAAAAAAAAAAAAGAATGACTTTGATCTGCTCATGAAATAAAAAAATTGGATTTTGAAAAGATTTCCCAACAAATCACCAAAAGGAACTTGATTGTATTGATTCTTTTATATTACATTATATTTATACTTCATATAACGTATTAGATTTGCACTGTAATTGATTTCTATGTGAAGTCTATGTCTAACTGAGCTTCGGTTCAAAAGCGTTTTAATGCTCAGTAGTTGTCTCAGACGTGTACTGATATCGGCTCAAGGTTTCAATATCAGCATCGATATCGGAAAAGAAAACTCGGTGTTGCGTGATCTTAACTATTTACCAGAGGTGGGAGTAAGTCTCGAGACTCAAATTTGCAACTTAAGTCTGACTCGAGTCAATTCAAGTCCCCCATCTCTGAGTCATTTAACTCAAGTCTGAATCAAGTCTCAAGTCATGAATGTCGAGTCTTTTTTTAATATTTGTCAAGCAAGTCTCAAGTCTGACTCGAGTCAAGTCATATGACTCAAGTCCACCATCTCTGCTATTTATATATAGTTTCCTGTTTGTGTCCTGTGACACACTCCATGAGATCATCATAAACAGAGTATTGATCTGAATTGAAAGGCAGAAATTCTATTTTTTTGCGGTCCAAACTGCGTACAAGCTTTTAAAAAGCTTGAGCGTCTGCGTTTACCTTTCTGTCCCTGAGTTTCCTCGTCAAACCCAGCTTCCGTGCAGGAGAGCCCTTAAGAAGACAGAAAAACATGTAGCTGAGTTAGAACTGAATTTACTTAACATGTAGCAACTCGAAACATGATCACACTTTATCATATAACATAAAGTGATTTAACGTAATATAAAAGAATATCTCTAGCATAATACATGTGTACCTGTCTCTGTCTGCTTCGAGTGGATCCTGTACCAGTCGAGTGACCCTGTGCAGGCAGAGAAGGAGGAAAAAAAGAGGAAGCGGGAAGTGGAAATGATTATCCAGTCTGTAGAATTATGATTTAATATAAAAAAAAACATTCAATAAGAACTGCTGGTGACTCCATTCATTTTCTACCTCGGGTCACGGGGAGCCTGTGCCTATCTCAGGCGTCATTGGGCATCAAGGCAGGATACACCCTGGACGGAGTGCCAACCCATCGCAGGGCACACACACACTCATTCACTCACGCAATCACACACTACGGACAATTTTTCCAGAGATGCCAATCAACCTACCATGCATGTCTTTGGACCGGGGGAGGAAACCCCTGAAGGCACGGGGAGAACATGCAAACTCCACACACACAAGGCGGAGGTAGGAATTGAACCCCCAACCCTGGAGGTGTGAAGCAAATGTGCTAACCATTAAGCCACCGTGCCCCCGCTGGTGACTCCAGATATAGAAAAATAAGTTTCCTTAAAGGTTCTTAGCATGAATAATAGTAAGCTTTAGCTGTACAGTATATAGGCTCAACAAGTCTTATGTCAGCATTTATAAGTATAAATAGAATTAAAAATAGAGCTGGAATATAATATTAGCATAATATAACATAAGTTACACTGAATGTGGCTGGACAATATGACAATAATATTTTTATTATTTTTTTTTAGCATCTTTAACAATAAACATTAGTCACAATGTAGATTTACGAAAATCTGCATTAGGAAGAAGTGAAGATGACGATTGAAAAACCCCGTGAGCCGAAATCAGGAAGAAACTTTGAGAGGAACCTGAAGTCATCGTCTATAAATAATCACGGTGTATAAGTGTAGAAGATTAAAGGCAAACAGTACTGAGTGTCTTAGTAGATGAGCACAGGAGAGTGTTTGTGATTAGGGCAGCAGCTCTTGGGTACAAATCTACCACAACCAGGTGAGACTGAAGTGAAGGGGAAATTTGAGGATCAACCAAAGGTTTGTTGGAACACCATGGAAACTTCAGGTTGGAGTTTTCATCACTTGTAGGACTGCTGTTAAGAAGGGACAATGTGGACAGCGTGAAGATGTGTACATGGGATCGTTGTGGATGGTAGCACTTAGAAACCATGAAGATTAGAAGCTTCTTCATTAAGTTAAAACTGCAATGAATGTCCTGGTTTTACGATCACATTTTTTGATCGTATAGTTGACAGAGATAGAAGGGAAATGAGTTATAATCACACTCCCTGGCTTCACCTTAATGAGAACTAGGTTCCCTTTTGAGTCTGGTACCTCTTATGGTTCCTTCGTACCTGTTCACCACGAAAACAGTTTCTTTCCATCCTGTTCTTTCCTAATCAACAACATTCAGGACCCAGCATGGTCCCACCTTGGACATTAATAAACTAACCCACCACTGCTTTGGATACATTCCATTAATGTTCA
Organism: Tachysurus vachellii; assembly: GCF_030014155.1. Taxonomy (NCBI): domain Eukaryota; kingdom Metazoa; phylum Chordata; class Actinopteri; order Siluriformes; family Bagridae; genus Tachysurus; species Tachysurus vachellii. The sequence goes on from NC_083461.1 coordinate 5,823,694, forward strand.
CAAATCTGACTGACTGTTATTCATTCATTCATCTTCTCGGGTCCTCGGGTCACTGGGAGCCTGTGCCTATCTCAGGCGTCATTGGGCATCAAGGCAGGATACACCCTGGACGGAGTGCCAACCCATCGCAGGGCACACACACTCATTCACTCACTCACTCACTCACTCACATACTACGGACAATTTTCCAGAGATGCCAATCAACCTACCATGCATGTCTTTGGACCAGGGGAGGAAACCAGAGTACCCGGAAGAAACCCCCGAGGCACGGGGAGAACATGCAAACTCCACACACACAAGGCGGAGGCGGGAATCGAACCCCCACCCCTAGAGGTGTGAGGCGAACGTGCTAACCACTAAGCCACCATGCCCCCCCCACTGACTGTTATAATGCACCTTAATATCTCAAACTTAGACCATTAGCACTGGTCCACTATTTTATTTCCCGCACTAATGTACAGTTAATTTTTCTTTCAGTTGTAATATATGTAACATTTGTAATTGTATATTTGCACTGGCCATCTTGAACATAATGCATTAGTGTACATTTCATATTTGTATTTTTTATTTCCATCTAATTTTTTTTATTTCTTTTTTATGTTTTTTTTTTTTTTTTTTTTTTTTTTTGTAAATCTTTATGCTCATACACATTCTTTTTTTTATAACCTTTGTTTCTTATATTTATGCTTCTTTTCAATTATTAATAGGCACCAACACAACAAGGAAAATTCCTTTACATGTAGTAGACCCTACGGTGCCTGGCAATTAACCTGATTCTGATTCTGATTCTGATTCATATCGTCTTAGGGAGATTTTACTCTCCAACGTTGCCTCTGGTTTTCTCATTAGAGATTCATTTTTATTAAATATGATCTATATATTTACATTATTTTACATTATTTTTTAATGTATAATCTATATCCTAAATTTATATAGTTCTGTATCGCTCCTTTGTAGCAACGTTCGTGGTTAAACGTACAATAGAAGTCAAACGTAATGGAATCGAATCATGATTGGCGCTACCTTACTGTAGCAAATAACAGTTTAGACATTTTTTTGAATGATAACAAAAGAGATAAAAATGGTTTTGTCAATGCTTTTTAGCAACCTTAAAGCAAACCTGTATATTGCAATATATTTGGTTTGGTTTGATGAAGTAATGGCTAAGAAAAATATCTTCATGATGAATCAATTAAAAAAATATTTTCTAGTAATTTCTCAAAAGAATTAATCTGTTCTTTAGTCATATTGTTCTGTAAATTACTGGTAACTGATTCAAAATTGCCAATAAGAAGGATTTTTTTTAAGAAGGAGTGACTTATCTTTATTTTTGCAGCAGAGTTGTAAACAATGGTTTCATTCAAGCAATTACTGGAGTTCTGGAATATTTATCATCCAGAGACTTTTTAAGATTTAATATAAACTCCATGGACATCATCACTACAGATTTTTGTTATTAAGACTAGTTAAATGAGCATAAATCTCTCTCTCTCTCTCTCTCTCTCTCTCTCTCTCTCTCTCTCTCTCTCTCTCTCTCTCTCTCTCTCTCTCTCTCTCTCTCTCTCTCTCTCTCTCTCTCTCTCTCTCTCTCCCCAGTTAAGCTTATATTATATTCATTCTATAATGCTTTCGAGAAACACATCTCACCATGACTTAATTACATTATTTATTTATTTAACAACAACAAACATTTTGTATATTTATTAGAGTCGTATATAGCACTTTATTCCTGGACTTTCCTTTGATAAAACATATTAGATTCAAACTGACATTATTTATCTTAGGCTTCTTTTTTGTTTAAATTATTGACGTTTGGATTAAACCTATTCAATACTATGGCCCGGACAAATGGGCTAATAGCTGTTATAACAAAATGAGGGATGTTTTAATGTCCATCTGCTTAAATAAATACAAATATCACAGACTACGCTTCGTGGATGCCACTTTGAGATAATTACTACATAGTTAATATTTTACATCAGTCTTGTACTGTAGCTAACCAAAGTGCTGAACATTAGCCTTCAGAGTAAGCAGAAAAATTTCTCTGTATAAATTGGTTTTCGGTTGAACAGCTGCTTTGTGAAACATAACCTGTCGCTAGTTACAGGATTATGACATCTGAGATCAGTGTATTGTACTGTGAATTAGTGAACCTCATCCTCATTATGAGGGCCATTCTGACTGCTGTTGATTTTTTCCTCATGACCAACATGCAGAACTTGACCATACAAACACATAAGCAGAAAAGTGGTGGTAGGCTGCACTTCCTCGTTCGCTGTAATAAGGAAGCTTGGTAACGATGTTTAGGATTTTCGTTGGGCTTGGTCTCAGAGGTAAGATGGTCAAAATGTATATAAATGCAAATTAATAAATGGATGTATATGTAGATGGAAATAAGATGGTCAAGTTGGGATTGGCCTGTCATGTGGTCAATGATGTAGACACATGTAAGTACATGATGCAAAAAATGTAGCAGTATGTATTTATTATATAATAGAAATTTTAATTTGATCATAATTAGGTCCTTATTTTTTATTCTGCATATGTAAAGATTAAAACTTGCCTCTTGTGGTGGAACGAGCAGTCTGTCAGTATTGGAACCATCCTGAGCTGGAATCATTTTGGCAAAGAGTTACTATTCGTCTTCTTGTATTACTTTAAATTCCTCTGAAATCCTCTCGCCTCCTCGGCCGATCTAGAGTTTCCAACACAAAAAAAAAAAACAACGATTGCAGCTTCAAACGATCGGCTTGAACGTTACAAGCTTCAACAAAACATTCTAAAGAGTGGAGCTGCCATACATATTTGGTGAGAAAGTCTTGCGGAAGTCGACGTTTCCTGTTTAAGGTTGCCCCTGTGACTTCGAAAGCCTTCTTCGTGTGACTCTCAGAGCTTGTTATCTCTCTGCCTCGTCTGTCTCACCTCTTTTGCTTCATCTTCCTTCCTCCGTCACCACACGCAGGCCTTTGCTAGTCTAAACTGAAACAAATCTCTCTTCACCCTCTGTGTTAGGCACTGCTGCTGGATTATCTCTAGAGATGAGAATACGCAGTCACATTTACTGTATATGAAACTATCTGCATGGCCTTAAATAAAAATAACATACAGCTTTGACATAGAATATAACATGTGGATTTTACAGACATCACATGATGCTTTCACAAACACATCTCCAGGTTACTTTGAATTACGACTCATTATCACATGATCATATACAGTATTATTCACTAAGTCATGTCTAGAAGTCATGGAAGAGGAAACATTGTAAAGTCAGAAATCATGTACAGAGCTCAGATGATGTAGTTCTATGTGGAAAGAGAAAAAGTGACCCCACTGACAAAGTAAGTACAAAAAATAGACAGGTTTATTATAACTTTTTTTGTAATATTGTCAACCATGGATAAGTCTTCAGGATAGTGGATGTTGTTTGTTTATTTATTTATTTATTTATTTATTTATTCAAGTTTTTCCTTTTTCAATATTGTCAAGTTGTGCCCTTGTACACTACACACTACTACACTGAGAGGTAAAGATGTGCCTTTGTACACTAAACATTACTAAACAAAGGTTAAGTTGTGCTCATAAACACTACACATTATTACACAAGGGTCAAGTTGTGGCCTTGTACACTACACATTACTACACAAAGGTAAAGTTGTGCCCTTGTACACTACACATTACTACACAAGGGTCAGGTTGTGCCCTTATACACTACATATTACTACACAGGGGTCAAGATGTGGCCTTGTACACTACACATTACTACACAAAGGTAAAGTTGTGCCCTTGTACACTACACATTACTACACAAGGGTCAGGTTGTGCCCTTATACACTACATATTACTACACAGGGGTCAAGATGTGGCCTTGTACACTACACATTACTACACAGGGGTCAAGATGTGCCCTTATACACTACACAGGGGTCATGTCGTGCCCTTATACACTACACATTACTACACAGGGGTCAAGATGTGCCCTTATACACTACATATTACTACACAACGGTCAAGATGTGCCCTTATACACTACATATTACTACACAACGGTCAAGATGTGCCCTTATACACTACACAGGGGTCATGTCGTGCCCTTATACACTACACATTACTAAACACAGATCGACAACAAGTGTATTTTGACACATAAGCAATTTAAAGAAGGTTCCACCAGTGTCAGTGCTTTGTAACAGTCAGAAGTAAATCTGTAAATTTGGGAAAAGTCTTCATTACTCCAGGGCTCCACAACTAGGCATTTCACACACCTTTTACACTTTTAGTTTCCGTAACAACAGTGTAGACTGGGGCATGGGTACCAAGGAGTAACCAAAATTAGCATCCTGTGCACTGCAACATTTAGCATTAAGACTCAAAAGATTTTTTTAACCGGCTTTGAACTGCAGCGACATCATATGGCTACTCGAAGGAACTGCACATTTCATTTTTTTTTTTTTTTTAAGAGAAGCTCTGCATTAGCTCTGCAACTTTCAAGCTTTTTTAGTTAAACAGTAAGCTAACGGGTTTAGTTAACCCACATTAATGTCCCGTATTGTAAAATCTCAGTGTTATTAGTGCTACTAAAAGGTATTAGATTTTAGTTTTATGTTACGCTTTGCAGCGTTTTCACACAGCGCCGCTGGTGTAGTGGTATCATGCAAGATTCCCATTCTTGCGACCCGGGTTCGATTCCCGGGCGGCGCACAAAGCTTTTATTCACAAATACCGGTTTTAATTATTTGTATAATATTGAGAACTGTATGATCAATTCTCAATTAAAAATAATAGTTCTTAATCAATAATAGTTCAATTTAATTTAATTTATTTGTATAGCACTTGAAACAATTGACATTGTCTCAAAGCAGCTTTAAAAAAGTATAGGAACAGAATAAAATTTAAAATTTAAATGACTATTTATCTCAAACATTTATCCCTGAAAAAAAAAAAAATCCCTGAGATAATACGAGGAAGGATGGATGGATGGATGGATGGAAGGATGGAGAATCAGAGTCTTTAAAATGAGCATTAAAAAAAGAAAGAAAAAAAACTTCCTGAGACAACGTGATGAAGAAACCTTGAGAAAGAAACCAGACTCATTGGTTCAGTTCAGGTGACTCAATTCATGACTTGGTCTCACTATCTGTTCCAATACTTTTGCTCTCCTAGAATTTGTATAGACTGCCACCAAAGGCACTATGTCCTGGATCTGGATGTGGATGTGAGAAGGTGAGAGCTGAAGTCCTGATTTATTCTTCTCATCTCATTAACAGGTGCCTTTTGTGTCTGGTTCCTCCCCAGGTTTCTTCATCACGTTGTCTCAGGAAGTTTTTTTCTTTCTTTTTTTAATGCTCATTTTAAAGACTCTGATTCTCCATCCTTCCATCCTTCCATCCATCCATCCTTCCATCCATCCATCCATCCATCCAACCATCCATCCATCCATCCATCCATCCATCCATTTTCCGGACTGCTTATCCTCTACATGGTCAGGGGGATCCTGAAGGCTATCTCAGAGATCTCAGATCACAAAACAGGGGAAACGCTGATTTAACATCCATCCATCCACACACTCCATTCATGTCTGGATGTGGATGTGAGACGGTGAGAGCTGTAGTCCTGAATTATTCTTCTCATCTCATTACCAGGTGCCTTTATCATATAACACAAACAGAGGAATTGGCCTTTCCTTTTGCGTGGTCTGTGGATCTACACTCCAAGTCAGTCCTGCTACGCTTTAACTCCAACCACTACTTTTTCTTTGATCTTAATACTCTTTAAATTTGTCTTTGAGTCTCTCAGTCTCAGCTTCTCCTTGTCTTGGTCCCTGTTCTGGACTTGACAGTGTTGGTCTTGATCATATATGAAATGTATATGAAACTCTCTGCATGGCCTTGAATAAAAATAACATACAGCTTTGACATGTAAATAATAGAATATAAGATGTAGATTTTACAGACATCACACAACGCTTTCACAAACGCGTCTCCAGGTTACAGGTCACATGATCGTATACGGTATTATCCACCAGGTCATGTCTAGAGGTCACGGGAGAGGAAACATTGTAAAGTCAGAAATCATGTACGGAGCTCAGATGATGTAGTTCTATGTGGACAGAGAAAAAGTGACCCCACTGATAGGTGTATAGGCTGTTGACAGGTGACAGGTGTTAATGCTGCTGATGATCATTTTTAGTATATTAGAGTTGAACTACTTTTGTTCAGTGACTATAATGAATATTTATTGGTAAAATAAAATCAAAAAAAGCTAACGACAAATCATTTTTTAAAATCTTTTTTATTATTGAACTACTTTTGTTCAGTGACTATGATGAATATTTATTGGTAAGATAAAATGAAAAAAATTAATAATAAAAAAGATAACGACAAATCATTTTATAAAATCTTTTTTTATTATTAAACTACTTTTGTTCAGTGACTATAATGAATATTTATTTGTAAAATCAAATTAAAAATAATAATAATTAAAAAAGAATAACGACAAATCATTTTTTTAAATCTTTTTTATTATTAAGCTACTTTTGTTCAGTGACTATAATGAATATTTATTTGTAAAATAAAATTTAAAAAATTAATAATAAAAAAGATAACGACAAATCATTTTTTTTAAATCTTTTTTTTTATTATTAAGCTACTTTTGTTCAGTGACTATAATGAATATTTATTTGTAAAATAAAATTAATAATAATAATAATTAAAAAAAATAACGACAAATCATTTTTTAAAATCTTTTTTATTATTGAACTACTTTTGTTCAGTGACTATGATGAATATTTATTGGTAAGATAAAATGAAAAAAATTAATAATAAAAAAGATAACGACAAATCATTTTTTAAAATCTTTTTCTTTTTTATTATTGAACTACTTTTGTTCAGTGACTATAATGAATATTTATTGGTAAGATAAAATTAATAATAATAATAATTAAAAAAAAGATAACAACAAATCGTTTTCTTAAATCTTTTTTTTTATTGAACTACTTTTGTTCAGTTCAAAAGATGAATACTTTTTTAAAAAATCTTATTTTTATTTTTTTATTTTATTTTATTTTACCAATAAATATTCATTATAGTCACTGAACAAAAGCAGTTCAATAAACTCTTATTTTTTTTATTATTTATTTTTATTTGTAGTAAATTATAGTATAACAGCACGTTACAGTAGTGTGTGTGTGTGTGTGTGTGTGTGTGTGTGGAGTGGATCTCGTTGCCTAGCAACAGTTTCTAAGTTCGATAACATTCCTGCTTGTGTGGAAACGGCTAGTAAACTCTATGCGGGAAAGAATTTATAACATTTCTATCCTTTTTTGTTGTTGTTCTTTTTAGAGTTTAAATGAAGGCTAACTCTTTGTCGTGCGTGTATTTTAACGCGTGTGGCGATGCAGGACAAGAGGAAAAGAGAGAAGAGGAGCTGTAATCCAGAGAAGAGCTCAGATTCCTGTCATTACACAACCAAACTGTACAATTCAACACAATGGCTGATAGGAGCAAAAGAAAACGCAAAAAGGAGATTTCTCACAGGGATTTTAGAGCGGTGTCAGAGTCTAGAGATCCTGGAACACGTCCAGAATGTTCTACAGGTGACTATGGGGAAAGACTTCACCTACACCAGGAGTCGAGTCAAAGCTGGGGACACGGCCAATGTGTCCAACACTAACTCAACCCCGGATGCTAAATTACTCGGAAACGAAATGTTAAACACCTGGGAATGGTTTAAAAACAGCCCGAAGTTGACAAAAACGAATTATTTACTCGGGCTCTTGGCTTTCTGTGACGCTGAGCTGTTGCACGTGCTGGGGAATCTGACGCGCGTGCTGATAGCGCGAGAGCAACGCAAATTAAACCTCCTGCGGATAAACACGGGTAAAGGAATCTTAATTTCATAATAATATATTAATAATACTTGATGTACTAACAAGTATACATGTATTAAATATACTAATGACAACCTAACGATACTAAATAACTGGTCGATACGAGTGAAGCAATTTGCGAAGGAATCGGTTTTTTGAACGACTCGCTTGAGCGAGTCGAATCACGAATCGAATCGCAGTTTTAATTCAAAGTTATTCCTAAAGTTCTTTTTTTGTGCTGTTTTGTCTTCTAGATAGTCAATAATGGATTTTTTTTACAAGCATCCTATATTTAAAAAATAAAAAATAATAAAAACACCTGTAAATATCATCTTTTTTTCATGAGTTCAAAATATAAGCAATGGAAAAAAAATAAAACCTGTAAATATAATCGTTTTTTTTTGTATGAGTTCAAAATATAAGTAATGTAAATAAATAAATAAATAAAAACACCCGTAAATATAATATTTTTTTTTCTTTTGTATGAGTGCAAAATATAAGTAATGTAAAAAAAATAAAAACACCTGTAAATATAATATTTTTTTATTTTTTATGAGTTCAAAATATAAGTAATGTAAAAAAATAAATAAATAAAAATCACCTGTAAATATAATCTTTTTTTTCTTTTGTATGAGTTCAAAATATATGTAATGTAAAAAAAAAACCCACCTAAGATTAAATGCACAGTCGGAGGCGACTTTATGCAAATGTGTGCAAAACTGCACAAAATGTCCAATTTGAGTTTTATAGCAGATTATTTGGATGCCATAACAGTTAAAGTCTTAGAGCGCAGATGTCTGCAGATGTGTTCGATGCCTAATGTGCATTTTAGTACACAGTAAAAATGGCTAAGTGCAGATTTGTGTTAGTGTCCATTGAGTAACCGTTAACGCCCACAGTGCAGAAATAAGCAGGTGATGAGTGGCACCAGGGTGTTCACATCATTGATATGTTCTTGCATTTTTGCCAAGCACTGTGGTTCATTTTGTCTAAATGAAATTACTTCTTTGACACTGGAAATGATCCAGAGCTAGACCTACTTATCCAAGCCAGCTCGACCTGTGAGCCCGTCACCTTCCCTCAAGTGAGGAAAAGTGGATTAATTTTTGGATTAAAACACCCGGAAGTTTTAAAAATATTGCATTTGTATTGCACACACATATTGCATAAGCTGTGGAGTAACTTAAAACATAGGTTTTTCCACAGACAAGGATTCCAGCTGGAATGTGGTAGAAGATGTAATGCTCATGGGTCAACAGTTGAAGAGCAGTGATGCAGACTGGGATGTCTTGGAGGATCCTGCACTCATGGTGGTTCCCAGTTTTTCCCAATCGTTGTCAGAAAGCAGCCAACACAGAGACTTTATTCGGGCACTTCCAGTCGGTCTGGCCAAGAGGATTTTAGGTGAGAAAAGACGAAAGTATTAGCAGATGTTTTTAAAAACATGTATGAAAATGACTGAAACAATATTTTTACTGCTTTGTATTAATATTATGAACTTATAACATCACGTTTCCTTTAGTCTAAGTTGCACAATTCTCTAACTAATGTTACTGTTAAAGTATTGACACAGTTTTTAAGATGGTAGCCGGGAGTGTACCTTGTTTTTCCCTTATTCCACAGCGCTGCTGAATTTTCCTCGGACAGAAACTTCAGAATTTCAAACGATCACATGTATTCATTTATTTCTAACGTTCTAAATTTTATTATTATGTTATTGTTTCTATAGTAACGGCTAAAACAGGGACTTGTATAGTGGACCTTTTACATACACTAATGTGTAACAAAGAAAACAAAGAACATGTATAATCACTGATATTGTGGTGTATACTGTAAGGAGATGTATCTACTGTAGTTAACATTTCTGGAAGGAGTCTCCAGTATCAATGCTTTGTAACAGTCTGTAAATGTTTCCGCTACGGAAAGGTCTTCAGGTGCGAGGAGTTTACACTTTCTCAGCAGTATGACAGCATTAAATTTAACTTTGAATGTATAAAAACAGTTAGTTTGTGTGATATAAAAGAACAACAAAAAACAGTCCTAAACATGCTGTTATTGGAAAAGAATTAAAGAAAAATCCTGAAATGCCTAGCTGTTTACTCTGCAGGTATAAAACTGCACACCCTTCCAAAACTCTTGCAAAATACAATGTACTTTATGTGACACTGACTTCAATGTCGTTCATAAGAGTTTACTGTAATATGAGAACAGTGACCTCACGATCACTTTATTCTCTCAAATGCTATTTGATCTATACATTATGACCCTCTGCTCCTTACTGTGCTACATCATTGAGGGATTAGCAGGTTTCTCAGAACTTGATCTTACTTTTGGATCATTTCAGCTCCGTGTTATCATCTTCATAGCTTTATTAACCGTTCACTGGCTAGCGAACTTGCTTTAAAGGCTTGCCAGAGACTAGACACAAAGGCATACTGTATATGGGGATAGAGGCAGTGGGCTCAAACCACACCGTGTAGCAACAAGATCGTCGGTTTGTGGTATTATGTAATCAGCAACAAGATAACTGGATAAACAATTGGAGAATGTTTTTTTTGTTTTTTTTTGGAACTGTATTGCTTATTTTCCAGCTTTGTATTAGAGTGTGATGTAGTAAACCTACCCAGTGTGCTCTCTGTCTCAGGCCTGTTGGATAAGGACTCACTACAGATATGTAGACACGTCTCCCAACACTGGCAGTACCTAACCGAGGAGATCGAAGCAGAGCACAGCGTGAAAGAGATGGTGGAGAACCAGGCTTTGATACTGCAGGTGATATATTTGATCTATCCATCTATCCGTCTATTTGTCTATCCGTCAATCTGTCTGTCTGTCTGTCTGTCTGCATAAAAATAATGTGATGTTTTATAGGGAATCCCTTCTGTAGCCAACGCTGCCTATGCCAGGATCCGTGAGGTCCTAGTGCCCCTCAGAAAAGAGGAGATGCACATGCAGACTAAGAAGCATTTCCGAAAAAAGAATGAGGTCTAATATTATTAGATATTATTTATTACTAATATTTTGGAGAGTTACTATGTATTTAAATAGCCATATCAGAGACACACACATCCACAGACATTATATGTGTGTGTGTGTGTGTGTGTGTTTGTGTGTGTGTGTTTGTGTATATCCCGACAGGCTATCAGGGGCTTTGAGACAGTCTATACAATGATTAAAACCAAGGTTGTGGAGATGGAGGAGAGGAATGTGTTCTGTGGAGTCTACAACGTTTTAATTTTGCTGGACAGGTACAGCGGAGAGGAGAGCAGCTGTTTTGAGACAATGTCTAGTTTTAAAATCGCTATAGAAATAAATTAAATTGATATTATAAATATAATTTCATATTATACTGTAAAGTTAATATACAGCTTTATTTTTGATCAATTTCTTAGTCCGTATTAACAGAGGTTTGCCAACAGTGCTGACTTAATGATTCATTTCCTATAACAGCACATGCCAAAGTGTTTTATTCCTCCTATACTGCAGCAAATGTACACAGGTTATAAAATTATACTACTATTTATTGTTAGAGGAAGACTGTGAAACAAGTTAGTTCCTGTTAACATTTACAGTACAGCAGCTGTAGCGGGTCGTTCCCCCATTTCTCTTTTCCCCTAATCTTAAAAGATCCAAAATTTGTAATTATATGAATTAAAACCCAAGAAGAATGAGTGAATTAATATAAACCTATGATTTTCAGCTGCACTATCGTTAAAATTAGTCGACGCCGCTTAGAACGGAGAATCGTTTGTTAGCTGTAATAATTATTAGTCTGTCATGTAGTCATTGACCTGCTTGTCCTTCATCATAGAGAAGACCCCAGTAGAGTGATTCATTATGGCGGTGGCAGGATGGTGGCACTGGGCTCTAAGAAACGAATCGTGCGTCTGCTGGACACAGTGCTGTTGAAGGAGGTTCCCCCGCTGATGTACGGCCATGCGGGCAGCGTGAGAGCAGTGCTAGTGTGTGAGGAGAGAGACCTGGTGATCAGTGCCAGCTACGATCTCAGCATCCGGTAACTTCATAACTCACACAGAGTTATAGAGCCTGTAGTAGAGCTGTCTAACAGATATTTAAAGCTTGGTGCTGTGTGCATAGTCGTTGTGATGCTTGTTAATTATCTGAGCAAAATGTGCTAATTATCTGTGCTAAAATGTAAAAAGCTGATTTTACTGGTTGGGACTTGACCATTTGTTTTTAACACACAAAAATGTAACTACAGATGCCCACACAAAGCTAATCAGAGTTTATAAATACTGCCTTTACTGATAAATTGAAAAGGAACATTTTATTTGGAAGATGCTGGAACATGAAGACCGGTGTATGTGTGATGCTGTTCTCTGGACACACGGGCACCATCACCTGTGTGGACCTCCACGGAAACCATCTGGTCTCCGGATCCAAAGACTGCAAAGTCAAAGGTAAAAAAGTGTAAAGTCAGGCCACTTTCCAGTTCAGTTCCCATAACTTTTACATATTCACACAACTTGCTCATACTTTGATGCACGTTCGTCAGTGTGGAACCTTCAGACAGGTCAGTGCTGTGACAAGATGAGGTTTTATCACCGTAAGCCTGTAGCATGCGTGAAGACCGACTCGTCTCTGGTGCTCAGCGGCTGTGAGGGAGGAAGGATCAAAGTGTGGGACATGAAGACTGCCACTCTTCTAAAGGTACACTGACAGGGTGAGACAGGAAGTCTCAGTCCTAATGTGCAGTACCAGTTACCCCACAAAAATAAATCACAATATTTAGGTGTTTAAAAATGTAAAGCAGTATGATATTTTATTAAGATGTCAAAAATCATCACCCCCCACATTTTTATTTCAGCCTGACCAGACATAAAATATTGGCACAGATTTTGGAAAATCAACTGATCTAAGACCTAAGTAGCCCCTAATATGGCACTAAAGATATCCAGATAAATATTTCAAATCCTAGTAAACATATTCCAGAAGTGCAGACTGTCTAAATTCACAGATTTTTACCATTCAGATTTAAATATATTTAATATATCTAAAGCCAGATAATTTGTGTGTGTGTGTGTTTATAGGTCACACAGGGTCACCAGGGCTCTGTGATGTGTCTGTTCTTTGATCAATTTCACATCTTGTCTGGTGGATCAGACGGAGAGGTAATGGCCTGGAGCACTGACGGTGAATTCAAAAAGTGTCTCATGACCTACCAACATCCACGGTGAGTCCTGTCTGATTAAAGCCTGGGTTTGAGGCAGATTAGAAATTTGATTTGGCAGTAAAACTGATTGATTCATACGCCTTGTCACATTACTGAGATAGTGTAAAGTACAAACAGCACCATTCCCCAGGAAAACCTGACCTCCTGTAACAGAAAACGTCAACATATCAACAATTGCACATCGTTCCCATGTAAGATCTGCTCTGTAATCAAAACTGCTGATTACAACACCACCTGACCTATCAGAACAATCAACACCACCTGACCTATCAGAACAATCAACACCACCTGGCCAATCAGAACAATCTACACCACCTGGCCAATCAGAACCACCGACACCACCTGGCCAATCAGAACCACCGACACCACCTGGCCAATCAGAACAATCAACACCACCTGGCCAATCAGAACCACCGACACCACCTGGCCAATCAGAACCACCGACACCACCTGGCCAATCAGAACCACCGACACCACCTGGCCAATCGTAGATATATCTATGCTGGCCAATCAGAACCATCGACACCTTCTGGCCATTCAGAACAATCAACACCTTTTGACCAATCACTCACTCACTCACTCATCTTCTACCGCTTATCCGAACTACCTCGGGTCACGGGGAGCCTGTGCCTATCTCAGGCGTCATCGGGCATCAAGGCAGGATACACCCTGGACGGAGTGCCAACCCATCGCAGGGCACACACACACACTCTCATTCACTCACACAATCACACACTACGGACAATTTTCAGAGATGCCAATCAACCTACCATGCATGTCTTTGGACCGGGGGAGGAAACCGGAGTACCCGGAGGAAACCCCCGAGGCACAGGGAGAACATGCAAACTCCAGTGTGTGAGGCGAACGTGCTAACCACTAAGCCACCGTGCCCCCTTTTGACCAATCAGAGTCAAGAATTTAATAGAATAATAATTGATGAATAATTACTTGTATTGTGTGTTGTTTTGATGTAGGGAAGTGTTCACGTTGTCTTCTCTCTTCCTGCGAGTCATCACCGGCTGCGTGGACGGAAAGATTCGGATCTTTAACTTGCTCAGCGGGGATTGCCTTAGAATCATCAAAATTGGCACAGAGGAAAGCCCTATACTTTCTTTACACGCACATCATAATGTGTGAGTTTGCCTAGAAATCACACACAAAAGCACAGAGCATGCACAAATATACACATAAAACCATCCTCAGGACCTTTTGTCATATTGTCTCATATATGTGAACTGTCTCTCTCTCTCTCTCTCTCTCTCTCTCTCTCTCTCTCTCTCAGTATCGTGGTGAACAGCACCAGCCGTGTTTTGTTTTTGCAGTTTGCTCAACAGCAATGGGATTACAGTGCATCGCCAGTGTACATCACAGAGCACACACTTCCTTCTCCTATTCACCCGGGTTTAGCAAGCTCATCTAAAACAAAGAAGAACGGGAGGAGATCCAGAACATCATGTCTCTCCCAACGGATGAGGAGCATGTCAGCTCCCAGCATGCAACCCTCACCCGGTCTGTAGGGTCCCTGTCATGGCAGGTTATTGGTTTGAACCGCTGAGGTTATTTTGAGAACTAAATCTTTTACCTTTTCTGAAAATTTCAAGAGACACCACCTTAAATGCACCACCTCATCGCTGCTGCCTTTTTCGATTGTGATTGGTCAGAGGTTGTTGATCAATAATCTAGATCAGTGTTAATAGCTCTAGACTAGCGACATTTTAAGAATTGAAGATCATGAGAATTGATTTTCAGTGGCACTGAGTAAAATCATCAAAGAACGTGAAAACCTATAAGTTGCACTATATTTTACAGAAAAGCGATACCCGAGCAAGAGGTATGTGATGACACCGAGTGAGAGAGCAGTGCGGGAGCGTGTGAGGAAAAGAGGCCCCCAGCATCCCATCACGACCACTCGGGTACTTCAAAAGGTCTGTCCTAGCCGTCAGCCTGAGTGTAAAGACCTGGCCACCTCCAAGATGGAGCTAAACGCCACAGTACGAGACGCTTGGGGACCTACTCCTCCCACAGTTTCA
Source organism: Tachysurus vachellii (assembly GCF_030014155.1). Lineage (NCBI taxonomy): Eukaryota > Metazoa > Chordata > Actinopteri > Siluriformes > Bagridae > Tachysurus > Tachysurus vachellii. Next base: position 5,838,785 of record NC_083461.1, read on the forward strand.
TCTACTCCCCTGGCTCCGAAAGCTTCGAAAAGGCCACAATCAGCCCGCAAACCATCCTCATTTAAGGGCATGTTAAAAATATACACACCTCTGAAATCCCATATGCTGGATCTGAACCTCCAGCATTCCTCTCAACGCAACATCCCATCTTCAGCGTTAATGCAGACTTTATCTAAACCCAGGCGACCCCAGACAACCTGCGGCATCTCCTCCACCACCACCACCACCACCGGCCAAGAAGATATCCAGAGCTCTGGAAACACCTTCATAAGGAGTGAGTTGAAACACGTGGGCAGTCCTGTTGGTTTTGAGATTCCAGGAAAATCCAGACAACCCCACAATCCGCTCGATCCGTTCCGAGAGAGCGTAGGCTTTCAGCTCAGGACAGACACGCAGCTAGAGGAGTACAAGCAGGTCCAGATACAAGCAAGCACTTACATGCTCTCAAAGGAAGAGAAGCAGAGGCAATACAGGAAAACGAAAGCTAAAGTCGCTCCACGTAAAGCTTCAGAGCTGGCAGACGAAACATTCACCTGATTATAAGCAACACTAATGTACTGATATGACACAATATACTGGTGTTTTGCTAACCTGAAAATCAGTCAAGCTGCTCATTACCCTGCCATATGCTGGATGCAAAAAGGATCTCATTCCACCAAACACCATCAAATATACAGATATAAGTCACGTTCACTAAAAATTTCACTGTACAGCTTTACTTGGAAAGTAAACAATTGTAAATAGTAAACGTTTACATCAAGGTGCGTCAAAATAACTCAGAACTTTAAGTCTTCTGATCTAAATAATCTGTTCCATCTGAGTCATAGACTGTGTCTTTATTTTTTTAATTTAAGAAAAATAAAGCACGGTAAACTACTAGAAAATTACCCAAGATCATATCCACATCAAAACTTAAAAATCAGAATCTATAAATATGTGGAATATGAATGAATATGCATTTTGGAATGCATTACACCCACTGACCCGAGTCTAGCTGATGATACTGCTGTTAAGACTGAACATGATTTAGCATTTTTAGAACATGGCGAAAGTGTTATTTTTTTTGTTGATAAGTCACGTAACTGAATGAAAGAAACCTCTATGTTGTCATGTTTTAAAGCAGAAAAGATACACTAGAGGGCAGCACAGACCATCCAGAACAACCATTACAACCTTAGTGTCACACTATCACATCAGATGTTAACCATTGGTGCTTTAAGCGATTCTTTTCAAATTGTATTCATAATTTCTTTCAGCACTTTGCTCATGTTTCAACATTATGCAGTCTTTATTAAGCGCTTTATCCGGAACAGGATTGCGGATTAAGGGCCTTGCTCAGGGGCCCAGCAGTGGCAGCTAGCTGGACCTGGGATTCGCAAACTTCCAATCAGTAGGCCAACAGCTTAGCCACTAGGATACGAACATCACAGGTTAAGAACATGTGATATTGCATGCAGTAATCTGAGGTCAGTGTCAGTGACTACAGTATACAGTACCTGCTTTGGCACTATGCCACCCATCTGATATTTAAAATTTTATACCAAAATGTGTTTTTTTTTTTTTAATTTCTCAGACAAACAAAGTCATGTAAACTGGTACAAATTTACAAGTGTGATATCAAATCTAACACAGGTAACGAAACAGGATACTGATCGTCTATCGGATTAGTTACAGAGACACAATGTCTAATGAGTCTCTGCCTCAGTCTCTAGTTTTCTGCCAGCTGTGCAGCTTCACAGGACAAAAAAGGAAACCAAAAATAAAAAAAGCTAAGTCTGGGCCATGGTAAGAGCAGTTACCCCTCATGCAGAAAATCCCCCTTTTTAAGAGGCACCTTTGTGCTAATTAGATGTAATCAACAGAAAATTGGGCTTCATGGGGCTTCTTTTTTGTTCCCGTACAATCAGGACAAATCCCACCACCTCACTGCTCTTTAAGGCCAGAATGAAGACGCAAAGCTCTTCTGCATGTTCCCTGAGGTTAGATCCGATAACGACTATGAAATCAATGTAATGGCGAACAAGAGAAAGTCTTCATGCAGAACTTTTTACCAGGGGTCCCGGGGTCATGCTGCTGGGGTTGTGTGTGCCTAAGGAAGGGATTTTAAGTTCAGGAGGCGGTTCAGATCATTACAAAATGATCGTTACCATTCAGCAGAAAGTTCTTAAAGCCTTTCTGAAAAGACCCATCCTACTGAAATGACTTCACATTGCCCTCACCTTTGATGGACATTTGACTGACTGCAATTTTGAGGGATTTAAGGATGTACATATGTCTGTCAAATCAAATTTCAGTGACAGAGTGTCCATGGTGGCTGAGATTAACCTCTTAAGCCATAGACCGAGACAAAGGATTGTCACAAGGCATTAAGACATGAAGACTCACTGGATCCAGTACCTTTTGCCCCTGAGTCCCCTGGGCAGAGAAGGAAATGGATGAGTGAGTGGATGGATGGATGTTAAATCAGAGTTTCCCCTGTTTTGTGCTCTGAGATCTCTCTGGGACAGCCTTCAGGATCCCCCTGGCCATATAGTGGATAAGCAGTCTACAAAATGGATGGATGATGGATGGATGGGGAATCTGAGTCTTTTAAATGAAACAAACCTTGGATTATAGAAAAAAAAAAAAAAAAAAACATTTCTGAGACAACATGATGAAGAAACTTGGGGAGGAACCAGACACAAAAGGGAGGACATACTCTTCTAGGGTAGACAAGATAATGGGAATATACACTTTTATTACGTCTTTATGTTTCAGTGATTGATTCTGGACTGATGACAACTCTGACCAAAGGCTTACTGAAATGGAATAAATGAATGAATAAATGCAACAAATCAATTTACAAAATATGAAATAAAAATATATTAAGTTTTGATTTTTTAAACCAGCCTTAAAAGCCTTCTTATTATTAAGATGTCTTTCATACTAGCTCTCGCTCCACTCTGACTCCATCCTCTCACCTGTTCCGTGTTTTTATTTCATGAGTACGAACATATTCTCCATTTTGCTAAAAAACTGTATAGTGCATTATGTAGAGAATTTCAGATATAACAAGAAATGTCAAGGGTTTATTCAAAATTTAGGACTTTAGTGTCAGGTTTAAAATTAAACTTGAGTTTGAAAAAAAAAAAAAACTCAAACAAACCACTGATTAACTCAAAACTCTGTTTAATCCAGTCCTTGTTGGTGCAACTCAACCTCAGGTTTGCTCTTGGCTTCTGGAGATCCTAAGAATGCAAACATTTGGCTAAAAAAGAAAAAAAAATGGAACAGAAAAAAAAACAGTTCTAGTAAAAAGGCTTCTCACTCTTGCATTTCTACTAGATGAACTAGACCATGGTTTCTCCTTTTTTCCCCTAGTCCCTTAGAGTGTTTTTCTAAGAGAGGATGGCTTTTCTTGGTTTGGCTTTTGTGGTTTAAAGATCCTGTCTGCTGATAACACTAACATCTCACAGAAACATCTGAATAAAGTCAACTCACACTTGCAACCCACCACATCTGCTTAGCTAATAGATCTCCATGACCTGCTTCTGCATAATTTAATAACATGCATGAGTGAAAAGGTTTCCTTTCCAATGAAACATCAGATAGGGTTAATCAAGCTGAGTCAATGGGATGCCTTTTTGTCTCTTCAGGACACGACCGAATCGTGCTAATACACATTCACACATGTAAACACTCAGAATTCTTGCACTAAATGGACCGAATTTTTCCTTCTTTAAATCCAAAACAATATCAGAAATATCCCAAGATTGGAAGTGACATCTGTTTTGATCATCTGAAACTGATGAGGCCTCCATGCTGGCTGGAGACTAAAAACCAGAATTCCTGTTTTGACCTCACCAACTGACAAAGATCAGAAATGTAAGGAGATATGAGCAATAATGAGGAGAGGCAATAATCCAGAAGCCTTCATGATTAGCTCCTGGCTTATCAGAATAGATAGCACAAAGGGAAAAGGATTGATAATTGTTTTTGTTGCACTATTGACTGACTCTGGTTTGGGTAACTTTAATTTGAACTGAGAGCCCTTGATTAAGCCAGAAGACAGGAGGGATGTGGTGCAGGGCTTCCACTAGTGCTGGATGATGCCGAGGCTCCAGACTGTTATTCTTAAACGTCAGCCTCTCTTTGCAATGATGTGATTTCTACTCTTTTTGCGAGGCTACATAGTGGAACACTGTTTATGCTTATGATAAACCAGTCAAAGACGATGAAGAAGGTTTTTGTCTATCTGTCGCACAGTTGTAATAAGAAATCCTCATGAGTAAGTCATTTATTAGAACCTTGTCCTAAACGTTTCAATGTACATACATATGCCTTGACACATAATTGGGATATGATTTAAAAAAAAAAATGACTGGAATTGATGATATTTTGGACATGTCTTGTTTAAGTGAGTGGTGGGCAAAAGCAAATGGAAATAAAATATTAAAAAGGAGCGCACAGGTTCTGCAATATACGAGGGCATAATAATGACCTCAACGACTGTATGATTCATAGATTCAAACAACAATTCTGACACAATTTAGAACCAATAAATAAATCGTAGCTTTATTTCCTCAAGAAATTGTTTTTAAACTACAAGACTCACAATACCGTGGCCTCCTGAACATCCCATTACAGATGTAGTAAGCTTCACTCTTCTGGGAAGTCTTTCCAGTAGAATGTGTAGTGTGGCTCTAGGTGGTTGTGTTCATACATCTACAAGAATATTGCCATGCATCTTTAGCTGTAGTGAAGGTAAATTGTAAATCTATAGCATGCAAATATATTCTATACATTTGTGTGCTTTTTGAGACAATTGTTTGGGAAATAAACGCCTACGGCTTTTCTTGTCAGGTCCCCACAATCATTAGTCCATACAGGGTATCAGAAATTCATGATTCAACTCATGCTATAGAGGTTGTGGAATCTGTGGTTAAATAAATCAATAAATTATAGAAATTGTGATCCAAAAAGAAGAGAGTGAGTAGAGAGACAGGAAGAGGAAAAGCAGAGGGCTTATAACTGAGCCCTGGTGAACACCTTGATTTAAGTGCATTTGTGGGTCTGCTAGGAGCAGAAGGTGAACCAGCAGAGATGAGAAGATCATTCATAACACATAAATGAGAGCCGTGCAGTGATTGGAAGTCAGACACAAAATGTTAAAGAAGGTTACTTACCTGTTTCAGAAGGTTAATTAATAACAATTAATAACATTGTTTACACAGAAATGTAATCTTAACTTAACTGTTAAGTAGAATTACAGCCTTAAGGGGGAGTTGTTGATCCACACGTGGCTCATGGAGCAAGTTTCAAATAAAAACAGCATCATTAGTCCTGTGACTTAGAAATAATTTATCAGGCAAATTCAGTATAATGTCATTGTTTCCACAATGTTTCCCTGCGTCAACTTTTTTTTTTGCTTTAGCAGTGTTCTTTAACTTCTTGCTGTTTTGTAATTTCTGAAACCACACAATTTCTATTTATCCCAATTATTAGGTCTACTGTTTTTTTTTTTTCCCTACTTTTTCTATTATTTGCTACTTTTACAATTTTTCCCAGCCTTCACACAAACTAAATTCTCCATGTGTCAGAGAAACAGTGTTTCTGATTTGTAAAAACCGTTTAGGTCTTCGATTCACGATAACGTATGGCATCACAGAAAAAAGAAACATGATTTCCAAGGTAGGTAGAAATGTGGAACCTTAAGCTTAAATAAGGTTTAAGTGTGTTTAATTTTTTTAAATAAGGAGATGTGTTAAATTTATTTACACTTTATGGAAGGAGTCTCTAGTGTTTTAAGGTTTTCTGCAATAATAATTAATAATAATAATAATAATAATTGATTATTGCTAAATAACAGCACCTCCCTAATGTTTTATTATTTTCTTATGGTTTACTTAACTGTACTTTCCTTAACATAAAAATACTTCAAGGAACATTTTAAGTAGGTTTTAAATATAAACTACATTAAGTTTTCTAAGTAAAAAGATGCAACGTATAAAAGACATTGCTTCGTAGTTCTAAGCAATAAAAGACAACGTATGATATTTCTGAAATTGGAATAATAGTATAGTGTAGTTTATTAGTTCCTTTTAGCTTGTAGCTATCTGATTAGCCACTTGCTAACTTTCATAGCCAAGTGTGTATTTTAGTGAAGATGGCATGACAACATGAAGTTGCAATTAATGTACTTCTTGTTACTTCTAAACTAACTGTAAAACGTCGAATTTGTCTAATATAATCAGAAATGCCGTCTAGGTTGTCCTGTTTACAAGCAGATAAGTTAAAACTTTAACTTATCTGCTTGACTTTAGTTTTTCAAAATGAAATACAGCCCAAGCTGACATATTAACATGTTAAATTTGAGACAAAAATTCACCCTGAAGTGAAACAGCCATATTAGCTGGCTCTTCTATATATAGTAAGTGATCTAGACAGTGTTGTACAATAGCTCTAAGTCCTGTGTAATTTTCTTGACCCAGACTTGCTCAGGTGGCCACGGCGGGCGGCGTAATGTGACCGCTCTCAGAGACGTAGGCAGGGAGATGGAGAGGTCAAAAGTGACCAGTATAAAACGTCCTGATTTAAGGGAGCAGTGGTAGAAGGCCACCAGTAACAAGCAGCCGATTCACACAGGAAAGGTTACGGTTAGAAGAACGTGCCCCTGCTTTCCTGTCCCTAGACAGAACAGAGTGTTAATGTTAACACAATGAGACACAACTCTTTCGCTCTGTCAGGTAAGCGATCTGAAATAATGTCCCTTATGTTTGGGGTACAGGGTTTGCTTGTTATCCGACATGCACATGAATTTATAACTCAGTTTACGGTTTGAGCTGAGTGCCTTATGTAGGAAAAGAAAGGTTTTATATCCTGTTAAATGAGCACATAAAATGTGCAACACAAAGAGGTGGAGAAAAAACATCTAATAAAAAATTATATTGTTTCATCAAACAAGGGTTTGTGTGACCCAACATTAAATTGAGTGGATAACCCGGGGAAAGACGTGTTTAGTACTCAGTTATATGATTCAATACAATTCAAAACCAAATCAAACTTTTATCAGCCTAAATTTGGCTTCTATCATAATAAACATCAGTAAAACATGAAGCAGTATCACATGAGTACAAGAGTGTGATTATACTGAATATCAGTACAGCTGTGATTACATACAGTGCCTTGGGGACCAAATCACATCCTTAACGACATTCAGTTTCTTTTACACAACAGTTCTATACACAATAAATTAAAATTGAGTAAGTGACATTTCTGACAATAAAATTATGAGCAAATTATGGTGCTGTTTATTTTTGCTCCGCTATTGGAAATATGTACAACAAAAAAATCTAATATTTTGCATTTACAAACATCAATTTGAATCAATCCTGCTCCCACCTGATAAATGGAAAAATGCCTTATAAAATGCCTAAACCGATAAGATCAGGTTTGTCACAGCTTCTGAATTAGACAAGAACATCTGGATGTCATACAATTATATGTCAAAAATTTGTGTCCCACATGCTGGACAAATGTCTCACCATACCTTTGCAATTATTTTATTAGCTAGATGGTAAAAGGTTGACTGCATTTGACCCAGATGTCCACAAATCCCAATTTCCAGTTCAAGGATGTGACGCTGAGGTAATTTCCCACATAGAACCTAGTCTATGTGAGACATGGCAGATGTGTCTTTGAGCTCTACAGGTGGAGGTCTTTTTAGTGGGTGTAGTTGTATGAGTGCATCGAGACCAGTTTTCTTTTCCATATTTACATAAGCCATCTAGTTAACATTAACAGCGAAACATTTCCGTCAGACATTTTGTTTCAGCAAATTTTAGCTAGTGTGCTTTTAGTAGTATACTGTATCTTTGAAAAATTAGGTCAGGTTAGCTGAGATTAGCTAGGTGGGTGTGTTAGCAATGGAGAGTCTGACAAAATATTGATCATTTCTGACAGAAATCCTGTCAGATTGGCTAAAGTCTGTTAGCTGGGTAACATGATCAATGAAGATTATAAACATTTATTAATATGACTTGAAAATTCTTTTTGAAAATCTGTAAGATTAATGGATGAAATCTATTTTGGTGTTACTGCATGATAACATTTATTAATAAATTCTGACAGAAAACCTAAGTTCTAACTCGTTCTAGATACTGTATATATTTTTTATATTACAGGCTAACATTTGAACAGTTATTAACAACCTGTAAAATTTATTAGAAAATCATACCAGTGTAGCTTAGTTAGTGTGCTAGTTAGTGTGTTAGTCAGGCAAAATTATAAATGTTTATTAATAAACCTTCTCTCTCAAAACTAATCTCAGGTTAGAGCATATTAGTTAGCCAGCCAGAATTTTCAGTGAAGATCGGGAAAATGTTTAAATACGACTTAATTCTTGTGTGATATAATCGCTATACTAGTACATAAATGGTAATTAGATGGCAAGCCCAGTCAGTGACAATTTTAAACTTTTGTCTTATAAAGACTTTCGTTTACTTTTTATGTCAGGTTAGATAAGTGGTTGCCATAGCAGTGAAGATCAACATTTATTCATAATTTTGATCATAAGTCATGTAAAGATTAGTTCATGTCAGCTATCTGGCTAGCATTACCCATAAAAAATTATGTTTAGCTCATGTTGACTATCCGGCTATTGTTATCAGTGAAGATTATAAACATTTCATGATACGATTCTGAATCTTTTTATAAATGGTCAAATTAATATTGTATTGTAAGTGGATATGTTAGCAGTGAAGATTATATTTCATTAAGAATGTTAGATTAGCTCATGTTAGCTAGTTGGCTATGTTAGCAGTGAATATACTAAACATTTATAAACATGACTTCAAATTTCTCTAACATTCATTTTAATTAACGTAAAATCTTGTATGTGGATGTTAGCAATCATAGATATGTGATTCGCATCATCAGTGAAGATGATTAGCATTTATGAATATAACTTAAAATCTTCTTTGAAATCCTTTTTGGTTATCTTATTTTAGCTAACTGGCTACAATAATATGCAAATTATGAACTTTTATGAATAAACTGTATCACAGAAATCATATTGTGTTATGACGGATATTTGCCTAAAATTTTAGTCATGGTAGCACCAGTGGGTTCCAGCATGTCTCGTTCCTCACTAATCACTCTCACCTCTGTCTTGTTATGCCTTGTTTAGCACCTTTAGTCCTAGTACTCCATACTTATGGTTTGTGTTCTGTTATGTTGCCAGTTTACGTAAGACACTATCTGCACTTGCATCTGCTTGCATCTCCATTCTGTGACAATTATAAATATTTCTGGATGATAAATTTAAAATCCTCTTAAAAATTCTATCAGGATTTAAAGTCATGTAAAATTGGTGAATGTCATAACTGAAGATCATAAATGTGTTCGGAAATCCGGACTGTCAGGTTTGCTCATGTTTGCTAAGTGGCTAACAAAATCTGTGAAAACATTCATACAAAGAAATATTCAATGAATTCTGCAGACAGAACCTACTACAATATCCAGTAAAATCAGTGTGCAGCTTGTTCTTCAGTGACATCAATCGGTGCATAAGCTATGGCACCTTTTTTGAAAGCCCAATAAATAATTTTTACAGTTATAATATATAAGAGGGCAGTTCATTCGTTAAGGTGCTGGACTACTGATTGGAATGTTATGAGTTCGAATCTCAGGGCCACGAAGCTGCCACTCCTTCGGCCCCTGAGAAAAGCTTAGGAGTTGCACAGCTGTATAAATAAAATAAATGTAAGTTGCCAAATCCTCTCAAAAGGACATCAGCTGTGCACCACATTAGATTTCAGCGCAGCTTTAATGCAGAGGTGTGTAGGAAATACTACAAAGACACGGTTGGTACAAGTCTGCTAGTAGATAACTTGTAGTGATGGAAAGGGGGTAATAAAAATTCTTATCAGCTTCTCTTCAGGGCTTTGGTCCAGCACTTAATCCTGCTTTAACCAGCAATTAGCCACAAGCGTTTAGCTGCTGAAGATTGCTTTGGCTGAAGAGAGGTGGAAAGGAGCTGCATCTGATAAGACAAGCACAGCTCATGGATTAGAAAGCATGCATTCAAGCACACACACAGACTTAATCCTAAAGGAGAACTGGCATGTAAGAGTTAAAATAAATGCATCAACACAACCAAAGATAGCGTGTCATAATACAGGCTTAACTTACACACACTCTCAGGCTGCAATTTAAAGTCAAATTTCCTGTTCTCATATGCTATCAGCTAAGAAAGCACTGCCTCTCAAGTATAGGGCTGAAAGAAAGGATTTAAATCAGAATTGTGATCTTAAACTAGGCCTGACCTGGTCCAGAGGCAACTTGGCTGTAGTTCAAAAGGCCAAACCTCAGAGTGAAAGAATCAACCAAAAAGATACATGTGGTCAGAGGCCCCAACTTCTACCTCATTAAAGTGCAATCAGCCACGACCACAGAGTCAAAGATAAATATTCTGCTTTCTTTTAATGTGAGCACCAAGTGAAACTTCCACATCCTGTAATTGACTACTTTATCATTTCTGCTCACTCGTTTATTATGAATCGTTTCAAACGTATTACAGTATGTGCGAATTCTGCCAGTCACTGATCTGATGCTCAAGCTGCACTTTGCAATGTTTTGGAGTGTCTACATTTATCTGGATGAACTTTTTTCTATTCATACTGGGATTTAAGTGACCACGTACATTTTTAACTTACAGGGGCAGGGATCTCCCACTCTTTTGAGAGAAGCCAAGGCTAGGAGCAGAGCTATCTTCAGGGTCAGAAACTTCTCAGAGGCTGACTCCATGGGCTCAAAGGGGGCTTCCAGCAGCCCTTCCAGGACCACAGTGTAAGGACTTTGGCAACATGCTTTTGTTTATGTTCTATGTTCACGTGTCTTCTCCGCCCTTGTCTCTTCCTCCCCGCCTCTGCACACGTGTTCCTCATGTGTTAATCGTCTTGTCTATTTAGCCGTGCCGAATCCTTGTCTTCGTATGTTGTTCTATGTCGTCGTTTGTCGTCGTGTCATGTCTGGTATCGTCTGCGTCCTGTATTTTTTTAGTCAATAAAATCAGTTTATTTTAGCTATCCTGCATTTGGGTCTGTTTTTATCCCCGCATCCCTTAAAGCAAATATACTGCACTTTACTACACTACACTACATGGATCATCATCTCATCTTCACCTATAAACTCAGATTTGAATATTATAAAATAGCCAGAAGGGACTAGTATTTTTTGTTTAAAAATTATTTACATGGACTCCTCGATGCCTGAGAACTCAATCTTCCCATAGAGTAGCTGTGGAGTCTCTGTGTCTCTGTCTCTCAGTAAAACGTGCCCTCGTGCACTCCAGCCTGAGGAGACTTGTTAACCGGGCGTCACTGATGGAGGCAATATTCCAAGCAGAAAAGGTTTAGAGAAGGTAAAGAGATTTTACAGAGCTGTAAGTTTAGAGACATTCGTATCATTCCTGCAGAGGTATTTAGTAGAGACAGCAGGATGCAGTGTTCCGTCATTGATCTCAGATATAAGACCTTTAATATTTTGAATGTAATGGATCTTACAGTTCATTTGGGATTATTCTCTAAAATGGGTGATTCTGTGGAATACACTTGAAAGACCTTGTGTAAAAACCTTGCCATCTTTTTTCTTTCTCATACATATAACATATCCTGCTCTTCCTAACACTCATCACCCTTTTCCTCTAATTCCTCAACCCTTACAGATCTACACAGGCCCTGAAACTTGTGTGTAAGCAGCAAAGAGTGAAATCATCAATGCTAGACATCCAACTTTAGAACTATTGGCACCTTCATAGGAAACAGGGTGGAGATGATTGTATAAAATATATGTTACACAATGATCTATTTTATTGTTGCCATTGTCGTCGTCTTAGGCCAAGTATGATTTTGTAAAATTGCTTTGTAATTCATTTTCACACAAAAAAAAAAAAAAAATAATAATAATAAAAAATAAATAAATAAATAAAGAGATTTATCAGAGAGAGAGAGAGAGAGCGAGATTCGCAAAGCAACAAAAAGCACAATCAGTTCTATAATATGAATTTTTCCAAAGTGGGGTAACATTTGTCAGCATAAAGCATGAGCATGGGGTAAACTATCTCTATAACAAAACTGTAAAACGAAGAGAAAGAAGCCTACATAATGCAATTTTCAAATAGAGTGCAGATAATTGTGAATTAGACAGTATGCTGTAATAAACTAATAGGTTTTTGTATAAATTTGACAATACAGTAGGATGAAAACGTATTTAGAATATTCTATATCAAAAAAGATTACATCATTCTCTTTTTATATAAATGTAAATATATTTCATCTTCTCATTCACTGTGTGCAGGACATGTATAGAAATGTATACTCAAATTTTAACTCAGTTAAAAAAAAAATAATTTGGACTTTTGCCATAAAGTAAATCTGCATTGTTTTAAATTGACTTTATAGACTTTTAATCGAACTGCTGAATTTTCAATTCTGATTGGTCAGAAGGTGTTCATTTAAAAAATCTCCAGTGTTTGTGTTTCATAACAGATAAAGCTATACTTTTTTATCTTTTATATTTAATTCTTAAAAAGACAGGCTGGTGTTGGAATAACCGTTTATAATGTAAGTGAGAATAGGAACTTATTTACTTATTGTGGGACATTCCGCAAAACTGAATGTAAATATCACCTCAGATTGGTTGCTTTATTCCACTCAACTATAAACTGTTGTAGTAAGGACATTATTGACATTGACATTATTTCCTGTTCAGTGTCACCTAAATGAGGATGAGGTTCTCTTCTTAAGCCCTATTCGGACGGGATTAGTTTTACGTGGGGACGTGGGGGTAAAGTAATTATTACCAGAGCTTCTCTGTGATTTTAGTCCCATCCGAATGTGCCATCTCGGTAATCATTACGGTCAATGTCAGTAAAGTTTACGGTGACTTTTACCTTCTGTAAAAATGTCCGGAAAAATTACCTCAGGTAATACTAATCCCGTCCGAATAGACCCGCTGTAAATATGTACGGTAAAATTCCGTCATTTCCTGTTTAAAAGTAGTTTTTGGCACGTTTTGCAAGCATGGAGGCGCCATGTTGTCTGTTTGCGCACGTGATAACAGGAAGCAACATCATACGCACATGACGACAAGGAGGTTACTGTGGTGCGTAAAGCGAGTTACCCCTCCCACTTCTGTAGTTTTACTGAGATGTCTTATCCCGTGCGAATTGGCCATTTAATATTACAGACGTCCTGAGGTAAAATTGCGTTACTCCATGTCCCCACGTAAAACTAATCCCATCCGAATAGGGCTAATGTCAGTAAAGATTACGGCGACTTTTACCTTCTGTAAAAAGGTCCGGAAAAATTACCTCAGGTAACACTAATCCCGTCCGAATAGACCCGCTGTAAATATGTACGGTAAAATTCTGTCATTTCCTGTTTAAAAGTAGTTTTTGGCGCGTTTTGCAAGCATGGAGGCGCCATGTTGTCTGTTTGCGGACACGTGATGACAGGAAGCAACGTCATACGCACATGACGACAAGGAGGTTACTGTGGTGCGTAAAGCGAGTTACCCCTCCCACTTCTGTAGTTTTACTGAGATGTCTTGTCCCGTGCGAATTGGCCAATTAATATTACAGACATCTTGAAGTAAAATTACATTACTCCACGTCCCAACGTAAAACTAATCCCGTCCGAATAGGGCTTTAGTCTGGTTCCTCTCAAGGTTTCTTCCTCATATCATCTCAGGGAGTTTTTCCTCACCACTGGAACCTCAGTCTTGCTCATTATAGATAGATGTTAGAGATACAGTATACAAAATAAAATAATTTAAAAAAATGATAATGATTTATTACTAATGGCCAAATTGCACTGATTTACTGTAAGTAAGAACTTTTAAGAAAGACTTGAAATGTGTAATATTAAAGTCAGTGTCACGGTGGTAACAGTAAATCTGTCCTTGATTTACAATAAGCACGTGACCCAAGCTCAACCCAAACTTATAAGTGGCTTTTTAATAGTTATTGTTCAAAACATTGGTTTTCAGGATAAAATTAGAATTGGATTAACCTCTCCCCTGTGTCAGTCAGACATTATATAACAGTCAGATATTATAAATTAATAACACTCTGACCAAGGGGGGCACAGTGGCTTAGTGGTTAGCATGTTCACCTCACACCTCCAGGGTTGGGGGTTCGATTCCCACCTCTGCCTTGTGTGTGTGGAGTTTGCATGTTCTCCCCGTGCCTCGGGGGTTTCCTCCGGGTACTCCGGTTTCCTCCCCCGGTCCAAAGACATGCATGGTAGGTTGATTGGCATCTCTGGAAAATTGTCCGTAGTGTGTGAGTGTGTGAGTGAATGAGAGTGTGTGTGTGTGCCCTGCGATGGGTTGGCACTCCGTCCAGGGTGTATCCTGCCTTGATGCCCGATGACACCTGAAATAGGCACAGGCTCCCCGTGACCCGAGGTAGTTCGGATAAGCGGTAGAAAATGAATGAACACTCTAACCACATTTCTGGACTTCAGATTTTCCATATCGATGATTTTAAAAGCTCATTTACAGATTCATATCTATTTTAGAACTATTTATCTTGGTTGGAGAAGCCCAGGAAGCGAAACCTTTCCAAATCCCACAAAACTGAAGATCTACACTCTCATGTCTCTGCTCTGTGCAGGCGTTCTCATGACCGCGTCCTTTTGGCCGTGAGCTACCTCGCACTTTTCTGGTTTATAGCATTCTCCCTTGTCACCCATAACACTTTTAATGAAACAGATTTCATGGCCTTTGTCTTCCAACATCTGTTAACAGCTGCAGAGAAATTAATTAAGAAAGTGAGTGAGGAAAAAAGGTGAGAGTGAGAGGGGGAAAAAGTGCATTAGTGGTCACGGTTTCCTCACAAACAGCAGCATTTATAGCATTTATTCAGTCCTGGTTGCAAAACGAGTAATTGATCCCTCAGCGGTCATCAAAGCTCCCGGCCAGTTTTGTCAATTAGAGCTTAAATGAAGACATCACCGGCCAAACTGCTGTTAGGAGAGAAGATGAAGAGGGGAGAATCTTGAAATCCTTCCACGTGGCAAACCATAGACGGCCAGCTGAGGCGTAAAAATCTGGAAAAGGACAGCGAAAAGAGGTGCAGATAAATGACTTGCAATCTAATGGAAGTGGTTTAAACACTGGCTTCTCATAATCTTTCCAAGAATAATAAAAAGGTGCATGGTAGGTTGATTGACATCTCTGGAAAATTGTCCGTAGTGTGTGATTGCGTGAGTGAATGAGTGTGTGTGTGTGCCCTGCGATGGGTTGGCACTATTTATTTATTAATTAGTTAATTTTGCTCACAGATTCATGTAGTCCTGGTTTACAATTTGGCTGGAAAATCTCACAGAGATTCGAGGATCAACTCTGGTAGACTTTTCTAATGCTTGTGTGTTATCCTGTGGTAAAAAAAAAAAAAGTCAAACAAATAGTCTGAATTGTTTTGTTTAGTTGGAAAGGTCAGGGGACATCTCAGGGGTTGCTCTCAATGTGCCTATGCTTGATTATCTGTATAAATCTTTATTTAATGGGAACTATGTGATACGTCAAGCTTCTGATGGTTATAGCATGACGCAAACACTCACCCCATTTCACGTGACTGAAGCCAGACTTTTGTAGTTGTTATAAAAACACAATGTGTTGAGGAGGCTTAGATCTGGAGCCAAGACCTTTCCACAGGTCAGTATTATCTGATTCCAGAATATACTTTTGTGGTTTTAAATCGATTTAGCTTCAGAGAAGGCTGAGCAAAGCTGATGATCTCATCAGATCAGTATCATACATGATGATGAATCAAACAGAAATGACTCGTTAAACCTGCTTTTCTATTTTCAGTATATTACTGTAACTAATGAGAAACCCATTACAGCTTTTTTACTTATTACTTTATTGCTTATTAATTTCTACAACACATACAGATCTGTACCAAATGTAAAAAAAATACAACCATGATGACCAACAGTCTCAGAAACTGCCTATTTAGAAGCTTGTAGACTCAAAGCAAAGAGTTCATAAAATAAAATAAACATATAAAGATTAATTGGTTCAGAATTTCGAGAGCAACTAAAATTTGATGGTAGACTTGCCCCATAAAACAACAATCAAATCCACCCTGTTCAGCTGAAGCTGATACACTGATAGACTCCTAAAAAGGAAGATTTTTTTATGCCGTCATGTTGGCTGATGAGATATTTTGATATTCTCCTTGTCTAGGGCTTAAACCCAAGTGCCATAAATATTTACACTGGGAAAGTTTTGTGTATTCAGGATCAGGTTACACACATGAAGTCAATTTTTTATTAGAAAATGGCAGTGTGGATCTGATTCCTCTGAGGTTGCCAGGTTTTTTCAAAGTAAATGTATATAAACAGATTTTTTTTCCTTCATCATTCATTCATTCATTCATTCATCTTCTACCGCTTATCCGAACTACCTCGGGTCACGGGGAGCCTGTGCCTATCTCAGGCGTCAACGGGCATCAAGGCAGGATACACCCTGGATGGAGTGCCAACCGCAGGGCGCACACACACACACACACACTTATTCACTCACGCAATCACACACTAGGGACAATTTTCCAGAGATGCCAATCAACCTACCATGTATGTCTTTGGACCGGGGGAGGAAACCGGAGTACACGGAGGAAACCCCTGAGGCACGGGGAGAACATGCAAACTCCACACACACAAGGCGGAGGCGGGAATCGAACCCCCAACCCTGAAAGTGTGAGGCGAACGTGCTCTTTTTTTTTTTTTTTTTTTTTACTTATATACAGCTTTTTCTTTGCTATGAAACGTAATACATTGCAACAGCATCTCTCAGATTTAGTCCTGATTTATTTCTTTTGGCATCATTTAAAACTGATCGACAGGAAGGATGTAAAGTGGTTTTATGTAGTGGTTTTCTTAGAATCTTGACTCACTTGCAATGATCAATGTTTTCATTGAGTTTAATCACATTCCCTTGATATTTTTCCAGATTATTTGTGAGGGAACAATAAAACTATTGACCCTTCTGTGATGAACAATTTCACTTATCAGATCATTCAAGTTCAAATTCAATCCTAAATATGATTCTTGTTATTTCATATTTCTTGCTTTTTTAAAATATGTGCACTGTGAAGACTGTGTTCTTTCTAAAGATTGTTAGTAATCAGCATGAAGCTTGTCATTAGAGAAATATTTCCCATTATTCCCCAGGCTCTGCGAAACAGAGGTCTTTGCATACCAAGCCTCTAGATGTTCTGAAGCTGTGCTGGCCAAAACCAACCTCTCAAACTGTGTTTATCCATCAGATCAAACAGATGAATGAAAGCGATACAGATCACGTGCGAAATTTTAAAGAATAAACAGGCAACGATAGCAGAGAGCCTTTAAATTGCAGAACAAAGATGTTTGTGTTAGAATTTATCACGTCCTTTGGATGTGTGCGGTCAGGCAGTGAAAGTAAAGTGAAGGCACCAGCCTCCTTCTTTCATTCCATGCAAAACTGGCAAGGTACGTCGTAATTAAGAAATGACAGGAACGCTCCGATTTAATCGGGTGCTAGACGTTCTGTAAGTTCTTCTTTAAATAAATCTAAGCAATGTGCTCAAAATTCTTCACATATACAGTTTTCATGACTTGAAATCCAACCTGGGCACAGTGTTTGGGCTCACAGTATTTTATAAACAATACCAGAGTGGGAAAATCCAACGCACTAGGGAATCAACCCTAGCATACATGGGCCTTTTCTTAGACTGATCTCTGTTGGAGACAAAAATGTAAATACAGAGTCGTTTTGATCTCTGGAGACGTCTGGACTTCTTTTGCATTCTCCGTCAGCTAGCGTGACATCTGTCCACCCAGCCGTCTGTATATTCTCACTTTCTATGCTGGTGGTACCGACGCTTAGTTAAAGTGAGTGATTAACATGTCACATGTGTCTGGTTACCGTCGTCCTCCTTTGTAAAGTCTGGTGCATTAAAATCCTAGTATGTACAAGTGAAGAGTGTAGAAATTGTGTTGAATCTCTATGGAATATTTTGCTGATGTGCTATTGTAGGAAAATAATTAATAACACATAGTTTGTGATGTGGCACACATACTGTAGTTCAGGCTAAATAAATACACGAGACAGTTTGGTAAGATCTTTATTTTCTGTTTGTTTTACTTTAGATGTAGTCACATACAAGGTGCACTGCTATTAACATGAAGCATACAATGTAAGGAGAAATCAAGAAATGTTTGTATAGTAATATGAACGTTTTTGTGTCTTACCGGTCCTGGAAAGACCTAAAAAGGACTGGCCGTGAACAGGAAACCAGTTTTATAGCATCCTGAAGGGGCGGTGCCGCCTAATTAAGCATGCATGGATGGATTAAAATGTCTTGTATGTAGATATTTTGGTAATTTGTTAAAGGACAATGCCTTTGATTACAGGTAGACTTTATTTTGGTGGCACTTGTAAGTGAAAAAAATCTGTGAAGTGTAAAATATACTGTTGGTAACAAATGGAGTGTTATAATTGGTCCGTTTGAATATGAAGGGAGGGGACCAAGATTCTAAAAGAACAAAGGAAACATTGAAGGAGGAAGGGGGTGTTTGTTGGAACAGTAGTCAACCATCTATTTATTCCCCTTTGGGGATTTTTTTGTCATGTGTTAAGTTGCACTTTGAATAGTTCTTTCATTCATTTATTCATTCATTTTCTACCGCTTATCCGAACTATTCTTGGGTCACGGGGGGCCTGTGCCTATCTCAGGCTTCATTGGGCATCAAGGCACTTTGAATAGTTTTATTTATTTATTTATTTATTTATTTATTTATTTATTTATTTATTGCTTAAATTTTGATTTTCAATTAAGATTTTGCCTTGGCTTCTGTCACACCTGTTTGAAAATGGTGGCTCAATTAAATAAGAGATTTTTCCTTGAACCTTTCTGGAGTTTTGCCATTTCTTTTGCTGCCAGTTAGCCACTGCACCGACCATCTTACCACATAGTTGATTATTTAGTGAAAACATCTCTGAAGAAAAAGACTCAATAAAAAGTGTTTTATTTCCCTTATACCAATATAACAATTGGCACCAAGTACATTCATTCATTCATTTTCTACCGCTTATCCGAACTACCTCGGGTCACGGGGAGCCTGTGCCTATCTCAGGCGTCATCGGGCATCAAGGCAGGATACACCCTGGACGGAGTGCCAACCCATCGCAGGGGGCACACACACAAAAACACACACACAATACGGACAATTTTCCAGAGATGCCAATCAACCTACCATGCATGTCTTTGGACCGGGGGAGGAAACCGGAGTACCCGGAGGAAACCCCCGAGGCACGGGGAGAACATGCAAACTCCACACACACAAGGTGGAGGCGGGAATCGAACCCCCAACCCTGGAGGTGTGAGGCGAACGTGCTAACCACTAAGCCACCGTGCCCCCCGGCACCAAGTACAATTTATATCAATTAAAGTATGACATGCTGTGTATCACTATTTATCCAATTATTGTTACATGTGATGATGTGGAATATCTGTGAAACAACTCCGGTTCTGTCAAGACACTGCACTTTTGGTTCTTTAATAGAAACAGACAGTGGAACAGGGGTGGCAGAGATCAATGTGAACAAAAGGGTCGGGATGTGGTAGGCTAGTGGTTAAGGTGTTGGACTACTGACCAGAAGGTTGTGAGTTTGAATCCCAGGTCCACCAGGCTGTCACTGCTGGGCCCCTGAGCAAGGCCCTTAACCCTCAATTGCTCAGTATAAATTGAAATACATTGTAAGTCACTCTGGATAAGAGTGTCTGCTAAATGCTGTAAATGCAAGCGTAAAAGTCTAGCAATCAGGAAGTGTGTCAGCAACATGCATCAATACTACAAAGAAGCATAAAATGGACGTGTTAATAACGCGGACGTGTTACCTCCAAGAAGGCCCCTGACCCACAAGATAATGTGAAACCTGGAAGTTCCTGCCACATGTACTGACAGGTTCCTCAATTTTGAAGGCTTTCCAGTGGTGGTGGCTGTAGAGTTAAGGCATGGGTTATACTGTAGGTCAGAAGGTCAAGGGTCAAAGTCCCATCTCTACCACTGTTGATTAAGTAAAGGGAATATTTATATATGACTCTCAAGTGTCTCAGTGTTTCTTCTACATTTCGTCTCAGGGAGTTTTTCCCTCACCACCACTGACTGGTTCATTACGGATAAATATAAATTAATTTTATGATTTTTATTTAGAATTTTTGTCAATGTCTATTGTTGAGCGCAATATTACAAATAGATTGATTAAAAAAAAACATAAACCAGCTCCTGACAGAAACTTTACCAGATCAAAAATTGTCCATGTTTTTGATTCACTTTATGTAGCTCATGCATGCATTCAGTTGTTACTATAAAAAAAAAAACAGCCTATTATACACTATATAAATAGCCACACATAATGTCAGAGCAAATCAGTCAGCACCTTATAAACAATCAGAATGGGTGAATTCAACAGTGCTGTGGTACAATAGCCATCACCTAACCATGTTTTTAAGACTTAAATCCTGCTGGCTTGGCCCCACAAAATAAATCCTAACTGTCTCGCAAAATTTCCCACATGTGACTGATTTGGAGCGCAGTGCCAGAGATTTGAGACGCCAATATATTAGACTCGAAGGCGACTGATCTCAATGTTTGACATTGGTTTATCTTAATTTTTTATTCTTCCTCCATACTATACTATGATGTAGACGCTATATAAATATACTTTTTTCTTGATATGCGTGCCAATCATACTGCAGCATGCGTAATGGGTATTTATTCTAATCCCCCCCCCTCCCCCCACACACACACACATCAGCAGAGCAGGGTGATGTACTCAACACAATCCCACTTCCCACTTCCCAGTGAATTGCAAAGTGTTTTCTCCCCACTGTGAATATTGGTGAGAAACAGTCCAACACCATTGCAGACCTCTTTAACACCTTTACCTCCCTCTGCAGCAATAACACACTGTGGTCTCTCTCACGCTCTCTCTCTCTCTGTGTCTTTACCTCTTTATGTTTATAGCTGGAAAGTGTTGAAATGCAATGCCAAACTTGCTTCCTCTCATCTTTTCTAAGTGATCTCCATTTATTTGAACAGCTTTTTATATAGCCTTGCCAACATCCTGTGGGCCTTTCCATAGTCAACATCCACCCTATTCTGCACAGAGCCATGCCAAAATCCTCATAGTTGGCATTGAAAAAAAAATAATTCAAATAAATTTAGTAAATAAAGTACAAACTGTAGGGGGGGCACGGTGGCTTAGTGGTTAGCACGTTCGCCTCACACCTCCAGGGTTGGGGGTTCGACTCCCTCCACCTTGTGTGTGTGGAGTTTGCATGTTCTCCCCGTGCCTCGGGGGTTTCCTCCGGGTACTCCGGTTTCCTCCCCCGGTCCAAAGACATGCATGGTAGGTTGATTGGCATCTCTGGAAAATTGTCCCTAATGTGTGATTGCGTGAGTGAATGAGAGTGTGTGTGTGCCCTGCGATGGGTTGGCACTCCGTCCAGGGTGTATCCTGCCTTGATGCCCGATGACGCCTGAGATAGACACAGGCTCCCCGTGACCCGAGGTAGTTCGGATAAGCGGTAGAAGATGAGTGAGTGAGAGAGTACAAACTGTTGAATCAGATAGAACTGATTTAAGACCTGATCATGAAGTCATGATGTTTGGGAGAAAAAATATTGCATTTTTATTCTGATTTATACTGAAAGTTTTATATTATGTTGTAATATTTAAATGCCATGAGTTTTAAAAACTGTAAATGTGTTTTACAAATCCAGGTTGTGTAAATTCAGGGGAAAACTTCCAGCAGGTATTCAGAAAAAAAGGCAGATTTTCTCATTTTTTTCTGTCCAAGTCGTAAATTTCCCACAGAAGCACTCGCCATATGTTTGGCCTTAACCATGCAAATGAATTCACCTCAATAAAACAACAGGGCTTAAAAAAAATCAGGTTTCGTTACAATCTGGCACTAAAAAGTTTTGGATTGAAAATAAAAAATTGCAGTGGAACATTTGGCACTGGATAAGCATGTGGCTGTGACAATTTAACTTGAGGAAATTTTGTGAATAATCCAAGATAAAAATCATTCAATTACACATTTTTCTTTTTTATTTTAGCTGTAAATCTGTTATTAGAAATTACTGGACATTTTTTTTTTATCCTAGACATTTAAGGATTTGCACTAGTATCCAAACACACAACATTACAGCTCTTTTTTTTAATACGTATCCCAAATGAGAAAATGAGAAAATCAATCACAATTTATAAATACTGCAAAACAGATTCTGTCCAAGCCTGAACTTTTTACCATGTGTTTGGCCTAAAGCAGAGAACTGCACAAGTGTTTATCGCAATCAGAGAGTACACAAGCCGAAGGTCATGCACGAAACCATTCACTTTCTGTATTTTTGACACAGAAACTCCAGGCATCGGTCCAGTGGCTACAACCTTGTCATGTAAACATGCCGCAAATGATGGAAAGGGTGTTAACGCTAGCTCTGGCATGGAACGAGTGCCGCAAATGTTCAGGCCTAATATTTTGGTTTGAGTGCAGGTCATGGACTTTGAGTGTAAGACACAGCAGCCAGTGTGGTCTACCTGACATATACGTTGGTTGAATCAGCACAAAAAGCCTTGTTTAGGATCTTAGTGTACTAGTTTACAAGGGGAAAACAAATCAGAGCACAAAAAAGCTTAAGCAGCACTTTGTTTTTTTTTTGGAATTGCTAGTTTAGTTTGGTAACTTTTGTTTAACCCGTGATCAAATCTCATCAAGATAAAATGTCTTTTACGAAGTTGTTTAAGGTCATCTTGGTTTGACCAGACCAAGAAGGCAGAAAAAGACACAACAACAATTTTAAAGACACAACAACATACAGTAGTAAAAACATAACAAATTCCAACTTGGCTGTACTCAAAGTTGTTTATAAGTGACAACAATGTTGTTCCACACTGCTAAGGTGTTAAAATGACGACCTTTTTTAACCCATGTTGATCCTAAAATGGGGAACAAGTTGAAAAATATCCTTTCAGCAAACACTGTAACATGGAAATTTTTAAAACAGAACTAATGGACAACAAAAAAAGTAGGTAACAAGCCACATACTGAAATGCTAACAGACCAAAGTAATATTTTGTCTTACTTTGCTTATTTGCATATTGCATTTTTTTACTGTGTTACCGCAAAAAGCCACATCATACACATGGGCACACACGTGATCATCACCTTTTTTTTTCCCTGCCATTTTGAGAGCGAACTTGACACAAATTGTTTACTCAAATGATTTTGCTCCTACTGGGAAACTTTGAGGTATTTTCATCCCACTCACATGCGCGTTTGACGAAATTGCCGTATTGAAATCAAGCGAAGCGAACACGCACAATTAAAAAGACACAAATACATACTCCGATATGAACATAAGAGCCGCATGAAACTGGGCAAAGAGCCGCATGCGGCTCTGGAGCCGCGGGTTGGCCACTCCTGCTCTAAAGCTTAGCTAATCAAGCCTATTCTGCACATGACATTCATTAGATTATGAAAAATGAATGAAAAGTGATGGTTAGTTTTGATATTAGATATTAGATTAGAAACTGTAATCAATAAGCCATGCATTATTTCGTGATTATCAATGGCGTAATAAGAATGACTTAAAGAAGGAAATATATTATACACACTTTTATTCAATGTAAGTGTTTCCTCTGAATACAAAACATGCTAAATTAAATTTTATAGGCTTTTGGTTCAAACTACAGTCTGGGCTAGAAGGAAATTATTCCCAGCCTTTTTCTCCAGACCCTTTTATGCGTTTTTCTTCCCAAAATTGGTGCATGATTTTACAAAAATACCACTTCAAATATTTGTTAAAAGCAAATACTATGACGTTTATTCGAAAAATCTTTGCCTTGTGAAAGACAGGTTGGCTTAGCTTCTGCTAGCAGGTTTCTACCAGCTGTCCCTGTTTATAACATCATCTCCAGATACACAGAAAACAAGTGCAAAATTCCAGTAAACAAAGCACAAATGTGAACACAGCCATAAAGGCAGCAGAGCTAGACGCAAGACACAGCAGGAGGAAAAGCTCTCATGAAATCGTAGAGACGAATCATAATGAAGTGATTCGCTTAAGAGTCATACCGACAGAAACTAAGCATCCAAGGTTCTGGACCAGTTCAGAATATTCAGCAAAGCGTAAGGCATAAGAAGGGGGAGATCATATTTTATATTGAGAGCGCTTTAAAAACAAGTGGTGTCTTTTTATTAGTTATTTTATAAGTAAATATATAACACTTAGTTCTGTCAAACACATATCCTATAACCAGCTCCTGTAACGGCTGTAACAGACATAGAGTCGATTTTATCACCATCCCCAAATTTTAGTACTCCTTAACTTGGTTAGGTTGCCAGTTAAGGCAATTCTGAAAGAAGGATAGTGTTAAAAAATGGGATTATTACCACATGGAGTGGAAACAGATCTGGAGAGCAGAGTGTTTAGCAGAGAATCTTGAAGAACACACATTTCTTCATTATCCCAAGTAACAAAAATGTACTAAACAATGTTTGTTACTAGCAAAATATTTTAAAAGATGCATCTTCCTTTATGACTCTGAAAAACTGTTTATAGTAACAGCCATATATTTTGTTACAGCAAATATCCTTCTGTAAATTTCAGTTTATAGTTATAACCATCTGAATATTATGTTCATAGTAAATATACATCTGTAAATTACTTCTATATTTACCATTTTATTTAACTTATTTAATGTAAAAACTGTATATCCTGCGCTTCCTGCTATTGCACTCTGGTTAGACCTAAACTGGATTTCGTTGCCTTGTACTTGTACATGTGTAATGTCAGTAAAGTTGAATATAATCTAATCTAATCTAATCTAATCTAATCTAAAAAACATGCTCTATTAACATGCAACTTTGGCTTTATAACAGCCTCCAATCTCTTACTTCCTCTGAATATTCCCTTTTTCCAAATGTTTTCAAAACTGTGGATAAAGGGAGAAATCCTCTTCAAATAGTTTGTTGTTATGTATGATCACTTATGATATCTATCAGCTGTAAAGTTCAGAAATATCTAAAGGCATCAGCATTCTTAACGTATAGACGGCGCCTGTGACTAGTTGCTTGTTTTTGCTGATTAGTTTGCTTTTATTTGCTAGTTTGGTTTTGCTGATTAGCCAAAGAAAAGTAAAGTTTTAACGTGCAGGTGATGTTTGTGACCATCGTTCAAACAATACAAAATTATGAAAACGAGCATAACAACCTTGCCTTCATTTTATCTGTCGAGTTTGAATGCTTCAATCATGCTAATGGTACATGGCTTATTCCTAATCGGAGTTCAGCCAGCTGCAGTTGCGCCCCAATTAAGCCCCATTTTCTGTTGAAGCTAGCCGAATGTCATTTATAAGATTTGTTGTATTCATGTAACTATGCTATACCGCAACTGTCAGGAAAGAGAAGCTTGGGCAGATGCAAATGCAGGTAAGGAAGATTTCACAACCAATCTGATTAGCAAACAACATAGAGGGATAAGCAAGAATTTGTAAACTAGGAACAGGCACGCGTCAAAATTAAGACTCAAAAAAAAAAAAAAACCTCAAGAGCAACAACCAAACGTGTTTCACAGTGAACTGAGTGAAACAATGCCCTCTTGTGCTGTAGCAAGAGTGCAGGTGAATGGAATCATTTTCACTCTCTCATTTTCTACCGCTTACCCGAACTACCTCGGGTCACGGGGAGCCTGTGCCTATCTCAGGCGTCATCGGGCATCAAGGCAGGATACACCCTGGAAGGAGTGCCAACCCATCGCAGGGCACACACACACACACTCTCATTCACTCACGCAATCACACACTACGGACAATTTTCCAGAGATGCCAATCAACCTACCATGCATGTCTTTGGACCGGGGGAGGAAACCGGAGTACCCGGAGGAAACCCCCGAGGCACGGGGAGAACATGCAAACTCCACACACACAAGGTGGAGGCGGGAATCGAACCCCCAACCCTGGAGGTGTGAGGCGAATGTGCTAACCACTAAGCCACCGTGCCCCCCTGAATGGAATCAGGTGTAAGTTATTAGTATGACAACTGCCGTGAACAGGAGGTGTGTGTGTTCTGGATGGTGTAGTCCATGGCGGCCATCTTTTATTCTGTGGTGCATACTGTGAAATAGAGTCTGTGGATTATTCGTGGATCATGATGTGGAGCTTATGGATTGCTGTAACGTGCTGTTGCCATGACGAAAATAAATAGGTTGTATTAGTTGGCTGACATGCTACCTAGTTAAATAACAGATCCATGTCATCATGATCTCATGGGACATTTGGAGAACGCAATTTTGAAAACGTTATAGTTAATAAAAGACTGTAAAGACTTGGAAACTTCCTTGTTATATGTTTCAACTTGAAACCGTCAAGGCTTTGGCTAACAAACTGAAGAACCATTTGAGATGTTAAATACGACTAAACGGGGCAAATGAGATCTTTTTCGTGTGTGTGTGAGTTGGAAAGAATCTTCATGAGGAGCATTAAGAGCCCCCCCTGAGTATCTCCTGTATGAAAAATGCCTTTTGTTTGCTTTGAGTTGGTGTCACTAGGAGTCCACAGGTGATTCTGAGAGATATTCTGGACGCATCCAAAGCTACGTCTTTTGCCCTTCACTTTTCCAGCTGCATTTGGAACTGATATGCTCATCTGGCAAGGTGGAACGATATCTAATCCTAAATGATGAGGAGAGAATTCTGGCAGATGCCGGAGAATTCCATATCTCAGGTATACTCTAGTCCTCCGCTTGGCCTGACACTCACCCTCCACCTCTGTGTCTCATGTCCATCTGGTTCATGCTCTGGTTTGTTTCTGTTTTCCGTTTATATCTAGGAATGCATATGTGATATTCATTTCAGACCAAGTATGAGCTTGTTCTGTTTATGCGCTTTGAATACGATACTGATACCGAAATGAATGACTTGCTTTGTATTAATCAGTCAGGGGCATTAGGGTAGATTTTATTTACCTCTGTTTATGTTGCTTTAATGAGAAGATTTATCAGGTTTCTTGAATTGTAGGAAGATGTTGTCATTTCTTTGCAGTCTGCCTGGCTTCGATTATTTTAGGAAACACATCCAGATCTATGTCATTTTATGTCATCTGTTCATTAGAGGAGCACACTAGGCTTATGTCACAATGTTGGTATCTAAGCATTATGGTATTGAAGTCTAGGTATCGATGCATCCGAAGTCCTTTCATCTAAATTGTTTTCCGTTACAATCTTGTGTTTGGTGACAGCTTGAGGCACCGCTAAAGTGCAGCGTTCTCCTTCATCCCCGTACCATCAGCTGCCTCTGCTTAAGGAGATTTGGAGGTTGACTCTGAAGTTCCAGACCATCAAGGACGTGACTAATTGACTAAAACTCTTCAACGTGATTAAGTGTGTGGGTGTGAAATATCACTCGCTTATCTGTGACTACCAGCTGACAAGGAAAATTCGAGGGATCTGGTTTTGGCTGTGCTTCAGAGCCGGGTGTGACAGAACTGAGGATGATATTAATAACGGAAAGCCTTTGTTCTGTTTCTTTTCTATACATGACTTGGCTATTGTTTTATTTACAATGCATCAATTCATGGGGGTTTTATGGCCGATTGAGATGAGTGATCACTTTTTTTTAGTGCTGTGGTCATTTTTTTAACCAATGTATCTTCATGGAAAATTGGCTTTTCAGCACCTCAGCATGATAACATACTAAAAATAATCATGAGCTCATGCTGATTTTAAAGGCATTGGTGGCTGTGTGATTCAGTCTATCTATCTATCTATCTATCTATCTATCTATCTATCTATCTATCTATCTATCTATCTATCTATCTATCCTATACTATACAGCTAGGTTTGTGGGGATTTGTGTTAATTCAGCCCCAAGACCATTGAGCAAAGGCAAAGTGAGCACATCCCAAAGGTGTTAAGTTAAGTTCAGTCGGAGTCGGTGTTCTGTGCAGGACACTTGGGTTCTTTCACTCCAATCATAATCTCTTTGGCAATGGCGGCTCAAACGGTTAATTCTCTGAGTTGTTGATCGGAAGAAAAGGGGTTCAAGCGTCATCACAGCCAAGCTGCCACTGTTGGGCCACTGAGCAAGGCCCTTAACCCTCAGTGCTCCAGGGGTGCTGTATTATGTCTGACCCTGTGCTCTGTCCCCAACCTCCAACAGATGAGATAATTTCACTGTGTTATAATATTCATTCATTCATTCATTCATCTTCTACCACTTATCCGAACTACCTCGGGTCACGAGGAGCCTGTGCCTATCTCAGGCGTCATTGGGCATCAAGGCAGGATACACCCTGGACGGAGTGCCAACCCATCGCAGGGCACACACACACACACACTCATTCACTCACACAATCACACACTACGGACAATTTTCCAGAGATGCCAATCAACCTACCATGCATGTCCTTGGACCAGGGGAGGAAACAGGAGTACCCGGAGGAAACATGCAAACTCCACACACACACAAGGTGGAGGCAGGAATCGAACCCCGACCCTGGAGGTGTGAGGCGAACGTGCTAACCACTAAGCCACCATGTCACAAAAATACCTCTTGCTAGGTTTGTCCTGAGAAGAGTGTTATAATGCTACATTGTACAAAGACACTCTAGACAATTGCGGGGAGGAAGTGCATATGGATGTGATGGTCAAGGGTGCACTTAGTTTTGGTCAGAGAATGCATCTACCATTATATTTATTATAGGTGTAATACAATGGTACTAACTGTATCTGTACAGTGATCTGAATATTTGCATTTACATATATTTCCTACACATCTGTATCATTCAATCTATCTATCTATCTATCTATCTATCTATCTATCTATCTATCTATCTATCTGTGACATGCTGGTTTTGGCTTTTACACTGGCTCCTTTTCATACACTTTCATGACTCATCTACACTTGTACACACAATAAAAGTAAAGGAAACATGACTGGCCACAGGAGTGTTTTCTCTGGTCGCGTCTCTTTGCCAAGCTCAATATTAGCCTGGCCGACACAGTCACGTGCAGCGGGACGACTGCCGTAGTGCACAAGCCACCATCCTCCTTTAAAAGAGACAATACCCACACACTTCCTCCCTACTGCTCTGTTTTTGGACTGTCTAAATGAGCTGCCTTTCATGGCCTGGTGGTCAGCTGAAAAAGATAAAAAACGAAAGGGATGTATAGCAGAAGGCAAAACTTAGCAGAAATTAGCGCTTTTTTTTTTTTTTTGCTAGGTTTCTTTCAGCCCAATGCTTTAATTCCATGCATTAGATTTTCAGTCACTAGTTTGCTTTTTTCTAATAGCTTGCTTGCTATTTTGCATTTGTTTGCTTCTTTGCCTTCTCTCACTAAATTTTTAGCTTGTCTTTGCTTGTTTGCTTTTTTTTTTGCTCCCTTGTCTTCTCTCACTAGTTTGCTTGTGTTTGCTAGCTTGATTTTACTAACTAGTCTGCAAGGTACGTTGTCTGTTACATGTACAGAACATGCACTGGACAGTTTTACGAATATGCACAAAAAAAAAATAATTGATGGTATGCATAGCAAAAGCAAATTATTAATGGAGCGCATCTTTACGGATAATTACACATTGTTAGGTGAAGTGTTGAAGAGGAGGAGAGTGTGTGTGTGTACTGTATGTATAGGTGAATTTTTGATCATAGGCCAGTTTTAAACTGTGACTCACCTAAATAAACAATAGTGTAATGAATCCTTTGGCCCATCGTAGTGAGCGTCTAATTCTGTGTCGGTCAGAGACTCTTTGGGCTATTTAAATGTGCATCCATCAAATTTCAATTTGCAAACCGAACATTATCAAATAAAGGCAAGTGAGCTACAAACGGTCATTTCAGTTCTCGAATGGACCTGAAGTGAACTCATTCTTTTCATAGCGCTGAAAGCAATGTTAACTTCTATAAAAAATGAGGTATATTACAGGATTACAGCGTCTCAGAATGTAATAACGTGAACACTGAAAGCAGATGGTCGTCATTTATTTGTCATTTATTTTCCAAATGTTCCCAGAGAAAGTTAAGAGCTCAGTCATTGTACAAGACAAAAAAACGTTAAGTTTGTCTAGATTATAGTTTTTCTTTTTGCAAGTTTCATTCATCTCTCTTTTAAAGGTCATTATTAAGAAAAATGATTCATTATTAAAATCTGGATATGTTCATTTTGTTTGTTTTATTATTGCAGTGGAGATTGTTGACAGGCGCTAACTTCTGCCCCGCAAGCTTTAAAATGTCATGTAATGATATATATTTTTTTTACAGAGGCTATAAATATTACTAGACTACAGGTCATAATGATCTATTGGACTACATTTCCATTTATTTATTTGAAAGAGGATGTTATTTGAGGTGACACACAAGTGAGGAAGAATCCAGTCCAGGCACTGAACTGAGAAATAAAAATTATAATTTTATGTTTTTACCTCTGCTTGCACCTCTCAACACCTGCTAATTTGCTTTCTCTAGCTAATTGTTTTAGTTTGCTTTTCTTCACTAGATAATTTTCTTTCCCTACCTTGCTTCTACTTACTAACTAGTTGAGTACTGACTAACCAGTTTTTCTAGTTTTCTTTTGTAAATTAGTTGCTTTCTTTTGCAAGTTTACTTTTTCATATTAACTTGCTTGTTTAACTTGTCACTAGTTTCCTTTTACTGACTAGATGGATATTTTTCTAACTAGTTTGAAATCTCTCAATAGTTGATCTTTCTTTCTTATTTTCTTTCACTAACTAGTTAACTAGCGTCCTTTACTTTGTGTTGGTAATTTGCTTTTGTTTGCTAGTCTTCATTGTCTAGATTCTAGATATTTTTTTTTGCTTTACCTAGTTGATTAGAATGCTTGTTTCCTTTTACTCATTAGTTTACACTCCGACTAGTTTTCCTTGATGAGTTGCATTGCTCTGAATAGAAAACTAGTTTTCTTTTGCTTGCTTTCTTTGACAAGCTAGCTAGAATGCTTTTTATGCTTTTTCTTCAGTTTTATTTTCTCATATTTTTTTTTTATTCATCAGTTTTCTCTCTTACAACATTACTTTTTCAAACCCTAACCTAACCCTAAACCTAGTTTACTTTCTGTGGCTCGTTGAATAGTTTCTTTTTACTTTCTGTTGCTAATTTGCCCTGACTACTTTACTAGTTTGCTTTTGGTCACTAGTTTACTTTCACTGATTCTATCTTTTTTACTTATTTGCAGTCTTTTACTAGTGTATTTTTCCTTGGTTTTCCTGTTTGCTGTTTTTGAATCATTTCTTGTGCTAGTTAACTTTGTTATTTTTGTTTATTTTCCATTTATCCAGTAGCTTGCTCACTCACTAGTGTACTTTTACCCTAGTTTTAATTAGACCCTAGACAAGTTGACTAGTTTACTTTTACATTCTTTTGCTTTTCTTTTGGTTTGCTATCCTAGATATATATTGGACAGGTGTGGATAGTACGGCATTGACTTCAGACTGCTTCTGCGGTGGTCCGTTTTGCACTCGGCTCTACATCATAAAACATTTAATGGCTGTGACAGAAATTAATTAGTTAAATCTATAATGAATTCTGATTTCCTACCTCACTTGACTATATACAATTGTACGGAAATCATTTATAATCACACTCTCCCGTGTCAGCCAGATGAACATGAGTCTGTTTTCTCTCAAGGTTTCTTACTCATATTCTCTCAAGGTTTCTTACTTGCGACAATTGCCCTAGTCATAAGGATAAGGGATACATATAATTTAATTAAACTGTGAGGATCCTGAGGCATCTAGAGATGTACCAGTTCCAGTTGGGGAGAAGATGCCAACTACATGTTCTTTGAGGACAACAACCTCAACCACAATTGTCAGACTGTATATTTATAATCGCACCCTCCAGTGTCACCCAAATGAGGATGAGGTTCACTTTTGAGTCTGGTTCCTCTCAAGGTTTCTTCCTCTTCCATCTAAGGGAGTTTTTTCTCACCACAGTCACCTCAGACTTGTTCATTGGGGATAAATACAAACAGGTTAAAATATAAGAACTAGAACTTTTGTATTATATTAATCTTTGTATAATATTAAAGTTTTTGTGTTATATTTCTGATGTTATGTAAAGCTGCTTTGAGACAATGTTTATTGTTTAAAGCTCTATACAAATAAATTTAACTGAATTGAATTAAACTTAATTTTTATTGTAAATGCTTTGAGACAACACACACAACACTACACAATTTAGAAATATGTCAGAAGCATGAGAAATACATAAGCATATATAAAAATGAATAATATATGAGGAAAATACAACAAAATATTAATTGCATTTATATGTACAAGACCTCCTGCGATGGGTTGGCACTCCATCCAGGGTGTATCCTGCCTTGATGCCCGATGATGCCTGAGATAAGCACAGGCTCCCCGTGACCCGAGGTAGTTCGGATAACCAGTAGAAAATGAATGAATGAATGAATGAATGAATGAATGAATGAATGTACAAGACCTTTACATGATTAAACTTATCATATTGACCATTTGTAAAATATTGTAGAATCAGTCCCAGCTCCATGAATTCACCTGTCATTGTTAATGCTCTCATTTTAATTCTAAGAGTTCCTTAATAGGTTCTGAAAATAAGCATATGTTCAGCATTAATACAGCCTTGGAGAGCAGTTTGGAGAGTTTTGCATCCTCACATTTTCACCCTTTGTTTTTCTCAGCTCAAATCTATATTAATGAACAAGGCCTCGCAATGGGACTTCCCATTTAGATGCTGACACCGAGATGAATGAGGCAGCGAGCCGACTACAGGCGTTTGTCATAGACAAACGAGAGCGTGGACCACCAATGAGCTCACGACAGACATGCTGAGCCGTCGCTCGCTCATTTGTCTTACTGCTTGAGTACATCGATGAGATTGATATGCACACACAGTGAGTCAAAGCGCAGACGAGTCCCACAGAGAGGCAGAGAGAGAATGCGATACTTCTTGTTTTTTTTTTGCATCTGAATAAGTAAAAAGGGTTTCTCCTAATGAATAATAACATTTAGATAAACTGTAGACTAGAAAGTGACCCAGAAGAACACTCTATAGCTATTTAACACTGTATAATAAGTTCAGAGATCAGCCATTTAGCAGCTTTTTAATGGTAACATGCAGACAAAGCTCCCTCTGGTAAAAAAACATAATAATCTACTTTTGCCTTTTTGTTTGTTTTGTATTTTGTTGATTGCTTCACTCATTGGTATGGTTTACTCATTAGTTTGCTTTCATTCACTGATTTCCTTAGGGTTTGTTATTCACTGCGATGCTTTTGCTCTATAATTTACCCTTTTCTGCTGACTAGTTGCTTTTGTTTGATAATTTGCTTTTACTCAACAGTTTGCTTTTACCTACAAGAGGTTTTGTTTGTTTTTTGTTTGTTTTTTTTTATTTTGTTTGTCAGTTTATTTTATGTTTGCTTGATTTTGGGTTAAGGGGGGCACGGTGGCTTAGTGGTTAGCACGTTCGCCTCACACCTCCAGGGTTGGGGATTCGATTCCCGCCTCCACCTTGTGTGTGTGGAGTTTGCATGTTCTCCCCGTGCCTCGGGGGTTTCCTCCGGGTACTCCGGTTTCCATGGCATTTCCCTAGGTTGATTGGCATCTCTGGAAAATTGTCCGTAGTGTGTGATTGCGTGAGTGAATGAGAGTGTGTGTGCCCTGTGATGGGTTGGCACTCCGTCCAGGGTGTATCCTGCCTTGATGCCCGATGACGCCTGAGACGCCTGAGACGCGGCTCCCCGTGACCCGAGGTAGTTCGGATAAGCGGTAGAAGAGGATGAGGAAGGATGATTTTGGGTTACTTTTGTCTGCTTGTTTGCTAGGCTAATTTGCCAAATAGCTTGCTTTGGTTTCACTATTTGTTTATTTGTGCTTATTTGCAAGTTCATCTTTTCATAATAATTTGATTTTGTCTGCAAGTTTGCTTTTTTTGTTAATTTACAATTTTTCTGCTTTTATTTCTTTCTTTTTTCCCATTTTTTTTTTACATTTTAAATTCATATATGAATTTAAGTTTGTATTTATAATAGCTTCTGAATAAATAGTAATGTTCTAAGTATAAAATCAGCCTCTTAGTGGTATTCTTAATAAAAACATTAGAAAAAGACTCCCTTGGTAATCTCTTATGCTCTTTGGCTACATACCTGGCTGTCCAGCTATTCTTTCACCCGCCATGAGAAACAAATTAAAGCCCTATAATTCCATATTTGAACATGCCATCGCCCTCGATATTTCAACAACTGCAGCGAGTGGAAAAGATTGAGGCTCCTTTCACCACCACAGAAGCATATACAGCCTACACGTTGCATATACTAGAGAGATGGTTTTACTTAAAGTGTTGTGACTAATCCATGAATGTTGTGGATTAATAATATCCATATTTTTCATTTATTTCTTGACTTACCTCTTTTTTTTTTTAGTAAATACAGCTGGATCGGTTATGGTTTTTATCCCCTGGCAGCGTGTTGCATGTGGTATGTCAGTTTGCGGTGCATTTTGAGATGGCATGCAAAGTTAGGAACATGTGCTGCCTGTTGGTAAAGCATGTAGACTGAGTAGCTTGTCTACCATTAAGCTTAGTCTGGAATCAATACACAATTCTCTTGCTGCTTATGTTCAAAATCACCAGTCGATTTCTAAGGAACTAAAGGCAGCTCAGTTACCATTGTGGAACACAACTGATTGGTAAAAAAACATTTTTAAATACCTTTAATATTAACATCGAATAACATTGATTCATCTCTGATACATTGGTATGTTTACATCAAGCTACATATCGTCGCTGTCGGGCGGAATCCTCGTATCTCCAAAACTGTTATTTATCAGGAAATTAAAAAAACGCCGTACCTTATCTGCAGTGCACAGGGTTTAGTCCGCGTTGAAGTGGATTGTCTTGCGCTAAATTCCTGTCCTCAGACGAGCACCAGAACTAGCGGGGGTCAAGATTTTTTTTTCTTGGAGCCCAGTATTTTTAAGACATTTACCTCAGAAGACGTGTTGATTCGTTGCGACTCTTCTTGAGTCTTCTTGTTATATTGTTCGTTAATATATTCAAATTTGTAATCAATGCACAATATTAAAACCTTTGCCTTATCATCACTGGGAATATTCCAAAGGATTGGACCACCACCCACCCACCGAACACCAACACCGAGAAGCGTCTCCAGAATACTAGCTGGGACTACACCTCCCAGCATCCACCACTGACTCTGATTGCTCCACCACCTGTTCCTAATTAATTGTTTTTGTTTTGCTTCGGTTTCTGCTTCTGTGTTTTTGTTTTGTGATTGTTTGCTGTCTGCCCTGACCTTCTGCCTGCTCTCTGAGATTGTGTTTACTTGCCCTGACCTTGCCTGTACGACTACGAGTTTGTCTTTATTAAAAGCTGCAAATGGATCATCTGCCTTACGACTCTGCGTTACACTGGGAATATTCCAAAATATTCAGGATTGAATTCTCTCACTCACTCACTCATTTTCTACCGCTTATCTGAACTACCTCGGGCATCTCAGGCGTCATCAGGCATCAAGGCAGGATACACCCTGGACGGAGTGCCAACCCATCGCAGGGCACACAAACACACTCTCATTCACTCACACACTACAGACAATTTTCCAGAGATGCCAATCAACCTACCATGCATGTCTTTGGACCGGGGAGGAAACCGGAGTATCCGGAGGAAACCCCCGAGGCACGGGGAGAACATGCAAACTCCACACACACAAGATGGAGGTGGGAATCGAACCCCCAACCCTGGAGGTGTGAGGCAAACGTGCTAACCAATAAGCCACCGTGCCCCCGGATTGAATTCTAAAGCATCAAATGAATTCAAAATGTCAAGTGAGCATGTCTGTGCTGTCTGTGTTGGAGGGATGGAGTTACCTGCTTTCCACTGTCATTTACAGTGGAACTAGCCAATCATGTGTGCCTACTGTACCTGTGGAGGATAGGAGATACAACTTTGCCTATAAGTATGATTGAAAGAAGTTTTACAAAGAGCCACAGTTTAAAAAGAGGTATTAGTTGGCTTTATACATGTCTGGGGATACACATGTTTGCGCTCACCCTCCCCAGTTGGTAGCTGTTGAAAGATATGAGAAAGCTGACTGGATGGTGGGAATTGGCAGGTGACCAAATTGGGATGAAAATGGGGAAAATAGTGTGGAGGATTAAAACACTTGTGTTTTTATAGGAAAATAATCCACTTTGGTATGGTAACAGTCACTCCATTGTTTGGCATTGGGCTGCATCACAACACACTGTTGATTATTTTCCTATAACAGAACCCCCCAGTGTTTTATATGTCCTAACCCACAATGATAAAGACAGATTAGTAGTCAGACAGGTTCCATTTCGTTTTCAGCCCTGTAGCGTAGCTCCTGTCCAAAAGTGAGGAAGCTAACCCCATCAAATGTCTTCTAACCCCATCCACATTTGGGATAAAAGGAGAACTGAGTATATTTGATTTTTCACCCAAATTTTAAATCTGCAGCAAAATGTTTTCCCAACCCAAGCCCTATTTATTCCACAGCCCGCTCAGAAGCTCTGGGTTTCAGTTTCAGTCTGAGTAAACTGTGAACACTACAGCAGTGTTGGGTGTAGATGCTGTCATCATACATGCTTACCGCATAATGTCAAGTACTCTGACATGGTTTTGTTGGCTATATCTGGAAACAAAATAAGCCTTCACTTGGAGAAGCATTTGAAAATGCTGATGTTACATCCCGACCAGCTGGTTTTCACTCAAGCCTCCGTGGCGCTTTGGGAGGCTTTGTTCTGAAGATGTGAAAAGACCAGGAAAGATGAGACTGGCAATTTTTCCAGCAACTCTGACTCAGTCAGGAGCTGCTGTCTTAAATCTTAAATCTTGGATACTCAAATAGTGAGGACTTTCACAGTTTTGTGAAGACTTGGTATTTCGGCCAGATTTTCCAACGAGCGCGTCTTTGTCCGATGACACTTTGATTTGCGTGGGGCTTTAAAGGGAATTGAGAGTTGGAGGAAAAAAATCCCTAATTCTGCCGTCTTGGCTCAGCAATGCACAAGTCTCGCCATGTTAAAAGAGAAAAGAGATGGAGCTTATGAATAATGCCTTTAGCCTTTGGCATAACTGGGACAGAATTAATCCTCTCTAGCAAATACATACCTCCCTCTGTGATTAATTTTACATCCATAATGCAATAATTAGGCCTCATAGACACAAGTCTTATGATGCATACAGCAACTAGAATGATTTAAAACTCTAGTGCAACAATTCAGATTAATTCTCTCTCTCTCTCTCTCTCTCTCTCTCTCTCTCGTTATATATAATGTGTGTGTGAGACATACATCTGATCTAAGTCTAGCATGAAAAATGCACCATATACCTTTTGGTGAACTTTATAAGGGGCTGATGTTTTTTCTTCTATCTTGCAGAGATATTTAAATTTTTTACCCACTGTACTGTATATATATATATATATATATATATATATATATATATATATATATATATATATATATATATATATATTTTTTTTTTTTTTTTTCCTCAATGTGTATTCACAATCTCTCTCTTTCCTCTGTAACTGTCAAGGAAAAAGTCATGGATAAAAAATGAGCCCAGATTTCTAAAAGCCAACGGCCTAGAAGATATCTCTAACATGCCCATGCTTCAGTTTCCTCCATGTATACTGATGAGTCTGGAAAAAAGATCTATCCATGTTAGGCCTAAATATTGGAGGGAATCAAGTAAAATGAAGTGAGAGAAAGTGAACTGAAGAGTCGCACAACTGCTACCATACTCTGAGACAAAATGACTGCGTATCGATTGCGGTTAAGTGAGGTGAGAGCCAGGCAACTGTATTATAACATACAGGAACTAGAGAAAAGGGGACTCAGATGGTAACAAGGCGATTTCTTTGTTTTTGTATGTCATCACATCACTATAATAAGTACTGAAGTCACGCATGGCTGCTGTGAATATAAGGAAACCATGTGTCTCCGTGTGACACTGCCCAGTCCGTTCCTCATGTCAGTTCAGTGGGAGTATAAAGAAAATGAACTACAAGTATGTTTAATGGATAAAAAGGATGGACAAATTTATCTCGCATGGTTTTATCTACAGTAGTTTGACATCCGTGTTAGCGTTGTTGTGAGAAGAGTAATACTAATGAGGTATTTCTTGTAATATGCTTCTGTTTCTTGCAATCATCAGGATAATAACTGATAATAAATTTGCTTTAGATTCAAAAGATTTCTCTTCAAGTACAACTCCCTAGATTGAGTTACTGGATGTACGTTTACACGGCTCTTACGGTGACTAAATCTGGTAAAAGTTAGCAAGAATTGCTAACATAACTAACAGCAGCTTTAACCATGTCAATCTTCTGCCTCACTGACGAAATTTAAGCCAAGCTCCATGATTTATCAGCCAACCATCACATGACCCCACAGAATTATTGGCTGAAGTCACGGTTAAGTTGACGTCATTCCGAGCACTCGTTATTGTCACTTAACTTCCAGAACAAGCCAGAACAGCACTTATTAAAAGTGAACATTGCTTGATCTTTGCCAGTGATTAGAGTCCCTGTAGAATGTGTTTAAAGCTTTTCAGCTCATTACAACTCTCTCTCAGCCACACAGTCAGAGAGACGAAAAAACAAGGCAGTGTTTATGGGACCACGTCTGCTCTGAGTTGTAGACTGTAAAAGAATTAGATACAATGAAATAAACTGAAAATTAGACTTGACAAATTCCAAATACTTTCCATGCAACTAGTAAATCAAGACCACTGGCATTTGCCATCTGACCTAATCCGCTCTAATTAGGGCCATATTTCGGAGGATCAGTTGAGCTGCAAAACCCATGAGTGAGTAATAAATAGTGAATTCAAGGCATCCAGTAGAGATTTAATGCAATAGTGCTTTCTGTATCTGTGCAATGCTTCAAATATTTTCAAATTTAAATATGAACAATACTGCGAAAGAAAGTAGGATGCATCTGCAGCATAGATACTGTAATTGTTAGGACAGGACGTTTGCCCTGCATTCCTGGGGTTGATAGTTCAATTCCTGCCTCTGCCTTTGCCCTGTGTGCATGGTTCTCCTTGTGGTTTTTTTAGGGGTTTGTACTCCAGTTTCTTCCCCCAGTTTAAAGACGTGTTGTAAGCTGACTGGCATCTCTAAATTGTCCATATGTGTGAGTGTCTATGTTGTTGTGCCCTGTGACAGGTTGGCACCCTGTACCTGGCACCCTGAGTTACCTGGGATAGACTCCAGGCTCCCTGTGACCTTGTGTTGGATACATGGTACAGAAAATGCATGAGCCGTACCTCTATGCTCCTGGAAACAATGGGAAAATCCCAGAAGTAGAAAATGGCAGCATTGTCGGTTCCTTAACCTCAGCTATATCATTCCAGTTCTTAGTCAGTCAACTAGATGGGTGAAAGGATTTTTCACACAGTTTTTATTTTTCTTAGTACCTGCAAAATATATTTTCAAAGAATTTTAAGTCTCAAAACACAATTTAACTAGTAGCCAAAGTGAAACCTCTGTGACCCTGAGCAGGTAGTTAATAAGGATGTTGGAAATGCATTGCTTAGGGTGCAAGTGGATGGCTCAAGTGATTAAGTCTGGGTTGTTGATCAGAAGGTCTGGGTTTCTAGCTCCAGCACTGCCAAGCTGCCACTGTTGGACAATTAAGCAAGGCCCTTAACCCTCCCTACTCCAGGGGTGCTGTATCATAGCTGCCCCTGTGCTCCAACCCCAACCTCCTCGCTTGGGATATGCGAACAAAAGAATCCCAGTGTACTGTACTATAATATCGTCGCTGTCAGGCGGAATCCTCGTATCTCCAAAACCGTTACTTTTCAGGAAGTGAAAAAAACGCCGTACCTTATCTGCAGTGCACAGGGTTTAGTCCGCGTTGCAGTGGATTGTCTTGCGCTAAATTCCTGTCCTCAGACGAGCACCAGAACTAGCGGGGGTCAAGATTTTTTTTTCTTTGAGCCCAGTGTTTTGAAGACATTTACCTCAGAAGACGTGTTGATTCGTTGCGACTCTTCTTGAGGAGAAATATGCCGCGAAGCTCTCCCATGGAGTGAGGAAGAGGTGGACAGTTGAAGTGTCCAATGGAGTTATGAGATTTGTGCTCAAGCTATTTTCAAGACTTTAGATTGGTTAATAACTTGTAAAAATAACAGACCCACGTGGGGACTGACCAATAGCATCGATATGTGAAAAATATGAAATTGACCAAATTTGGACATACGAGGTTTCCGCCCGACAGCGACGATATATATGTAGAGATACAAAAGTCTTCTATGCCCCAATTTCATTGTATTTTAGAGTGCACTGCCTCAGTGTTAATATTTGTCCTGCAGGATCAAATCATATGTGGTATTTAACCGGCATGAAAGTTTCCATCAGATGTCATTTCTAGCAAGCTTTAAGAAGGACAGCGCTATTCATTCTACTATTCACAGTTGTATTTGAATCCGCTTAGAACACGTTATGTGTTCGTTTTCAATAACATATTCATCCATTGCATTCCAGGCATTCAGACTGATCTTCACCCAAGCCATAAAACAACCATTTTAACTTTAACTACCTCACATATCATGGATGAACAATCCAAAAGCACTTGTTTATTGGCACTTGAGCCAATCCTTGAGTTTATATTTCTCACCTCTGTAATGACTCTTTCTAAGCTGTTATGCGATCAGGGTTTTTATCTTCCCTCATCTCTTGGCCATGAATCATGCTTTTGTGGTCCCCTATTTCCATTTCCCAAATGTTGCCCTTCACGTTTTATATGTGTCTAGTGACAAGCCAAAGAGGTAGCCAATAGCGTTATATTTCAGTTATTGGTCTTGAGATTTACTACATGTCACTTGATCTGCCTCTGTATCGAAAATTGGACCTAATGCATGCAACAAGTCACAAGTGTGTTGGTTGTCGGTGATCCGGAAAATGCTTGTGTGTAAAGTGCATTGTTCTGCATTGTACAAATCCTGCTTTGTCTTTATATATCAACACGGGTCTATCTGGCCCCCCAAAAAAACCTGACACCGTCTGTAATCACAGTAACAACTTTGTATATTCTTGCATCGATCGCACCAGATGGAATATCTCAAATAATTTTTTTCTGAATGATCTTGCCATCTGAACATCTGGTCTGGGAGTTGCTGTCCACAGCAGTAACTTTAACATTTCCAAAGGAAGTGAAATAGTGACCTTGGGACCTCTTTCCGAAGTGCTCCTTCGGTCAAGCTACATATGTGGATGGCTTAAAACTGTGAATAACATATTAATAAAAGAAGGTGCTAAGACTTCTAGACAAATACGCAATACTTTCTCCATACTATAGCCATATGAATAAAGGACCACGCCCTATTTTCTCATGTCCATGTGGCCCATGCTGCAGATGTGTGTTTTTATATAAGCTTGGGAAACTTTCAGCTGTTAAAGTGTAGCTAGTTTTTTTTCCTCACTATGTATGTAACTATGGAACATTTGACATCGCCTGGGCATCGATGCAGCTGTTTACCGAACACCAGTCAAGCAGAATGAAGAATAAAATCAACACAGACCACACAAGTTGTCGGATGAGTAGTTTTTAAAATCCTCATAGAAGCCAAAGCTTAAAATCCGCATTTTAGGGTGACATTGGCTTGCTGAGAAATTTTATTGCTACGTAGCAATTTGCTGTTGGATTACTGCTTATATGTGAATGTCTCTCTGACAAGGAAATGCAGTGCAAGTGAGTTGAAGGAAGAATAATTTGAACGTTGTGTGTTTTCCAATGATACACATGGCTAACTTCCTTTGGCACAGACGCTTTATAAGAGATACAATATGCTGCTGACAAGAAGACATCAAACTTAAAGAAACATTGCACCGAAGCTCAACAAACATGAACATTATGTAGTTTGCTCAGCCGTCCTTTTAAATGCCCAGATAAAGTTATTGTTGATAGTAAAATGATTTATGCATGTCCTACAGCGATTAGACATTTTTAGATGGTGCTTTTTTTTTTTTAGGTTACAGAATATAGCCTTATTTATTAATGACTGTCTAACACGTCCAAAATTTAATTAACTAATTGAGGTTATGCTGACCCCATTTCCTGGGGACTTGGCAGGATGTGATTTTTTATTCCTTCAAAATCTATCTAATCAGATCCAGGGATGTTACCGCTGAGCTGAGGACTTCCTTTTTAAGCTTTTTTTTTTTTTTTTTTTACATTTATTAGCACATGCTGGGTTTGAGCCTGGAGGAAGTGTTCCTGTTGTATCAGCATCTGCCAGCTTCCTCTGTACAGTGGTACATGTTGCGCTGCCACATCTCAACACTAACTACAGACAGTCTTTGTTCTTTAATGCCACCACCTGTGGGACACCAAAGCAGAATCAATCCTAACCATGCTTCCTATCCACTCGCTGTCTCAGCAGTTCCGTAATGGCCTCAAACCTGCTATCAATGCTGCAGAGGAAAAAGGTAATGCTGTTTATTGCAGTGCTGTTTTTTACTCTGGGGCTGATGGGAACCATGTAGAGTGATGGGAATACACCATCAGGTAGGTTACACGTGTCTCCACTTTGGTCCAGGAAGCAATGATTGGCTTGTAAGGATGTCATTATATCTATGTATATCTCTTCACTCTAATATACTCTTAGTAACTAACCGATCATATTGACATTTTTCACTGTACTATACAGTAGCTCTGAAATCTGTTTTCTCTGTTGTATGTATCTCAAGCAGAAGAAATGTTCCTGCAATTTAAAATCTGGTTTCCTCCAAAAGTAAAAAAAAAAAAAAAAAAAAAGAAAACCAAATTTAATGACTAAATCCAAACCACGAGCAGTTTAGCAGACTGAATAAATTAGGCATACTGTATGTCCATTGCTACAGCACAGAACTATTCAATGACTTGATCATAGAGTTACAGTATATTCACTTCACTAGCAAGACATTTAGGTATCTAGAAACAGGGTTCAGCCTCAGAAAAGCTAATTAAAATAATTTGTTAATGGTAAAGGTAGTTATAGGTAAAGTTTTTTTTACCGCTGATTAGGTGAAACATCTATCACTCAAGCTGCACAAGAAGTAGGAAATTGTGTATCTACTTTCTTGTACATATGTGGAGGTCTTTGTTTACTTTAAACCATTCTTTTTTTTCGATAGTGCTACTTTAAATCTAAGAAAATTTCAAAAAATTTCATCACCAAGCAAGAAGAAAATGGAAATAATTCAATGCTACTTTGAGGACATACATACATACATAACGTCGCTGTCGGGCGGAATCCTCGTATCTCCAAAACCGTTATTTTTCAGGAAATTAAAAAAATGCCGTACCTTATCTGCAGTGCACAGGGTTTAGTCCACGTTACAGTGGATTGTCTTGCGCTAAATTCCTGTCCTCAGACGAGCACCAGAACTAGCGGGGGTCAAGATTTTTTTTTCTTTGAGCCCAGTGTTTTGAAGACATTTACCTCAGAAGACGTGTTGATTCGTTGCGACTCTTCTTGAGGAGAAATATGCCGTGAAGCTCTCCCACGGAGTGAGGAAGAGGTGGACAGTTGAAGTGTCCAATGGAGTTATGAGATTTGCGCTCAAGCTATTTTCAAGACTTTAGATTGGCTAATAACTTGTAAAAATAACAGACCCACGTGGGGACTGACCAATAGCATCGATATGTGAAAAAATATGAAATAAGGATAAGCGGTAGAAAATGAATGAATGAATGAATGAATAAAAGCATTCATACACACAAATCGACTTTCTACTGACCTAGCCTGCTTCCTGTCAATCTTGAGTGACAGATGTCTCCTCCAATCAGCGATAAGAATTCCATTCGCAAACTATACTGTACCTACCTTTCTGGTTTGTCTGAAGTTTTTGGATTTGTTATTTTGTTTTGTACTTCTTTGCCACCATAGTTTTCCCAGAACACCACACAAATAATCTATGGCAAACTTCCTGTCTGCAAACAAACTGCAAAGTACAAATTAACTGTGTGATGCAGATGGAATGATTGATGGAAGATGGCCAGGACGGTGTACATGGTTGCTCCCCTGTCCCCCCTACTGCTTCACGCTTTTAAAAGAAATGTTATTAATAGTGAAAACGCTTGCCCCTGTGAAATTCCGAATGTCACATTTAATGCTAGCTGATAATTGGCTTAATATTTCACCAGTGTCTTCCATCACTTATATTTGACAGGTAACAAAATGGCCCCATTTATCTAATGGAAATGACTGCACCAGTGTCCACGATGTTGGGCACTATTAGCTGTAGG
The DNA here is from genome assembly GCF_030014155.1 of Tachysurus vachellii. NCBI lineage: Eukaryota > Metazoa > Chordata > Actinopteri > Siluriformes > Bagridae > Tachysurus > Tachysurus vachellii. The sequence goes on from NC_083461.1 coordinate 5,883,153, forward strand.
AGTCTCGCTTTCCCATCTCAGGATTGCGCCGAGCGAGGTTTATGCACCATCAATCAGTACGGGTCATTATGTATTAAGGTGTTGGGACAACAAGTGCGCCCTCTGTCCATGGGTCATTAAATCTGACATCCTGCTGTAACTGGAGGATTTACCCAGAGCGGACGCATTCCATTTTAAGTAGATGCTGCTGGAGCTGATCCCATGATCACTTCCAGACCAATTTCCTGCCATTACACATTCCCTTTATTTAAACAATGTCTCACAGACTGGAGCGTTTTGTTTATTTACGGCAGAAAGGCCTGAAAACAGATCTGCGCTAGCGGGCTGTGAGATATTAGCTCAGTTTTGTCTTTTGCTCTTTCTGCTTTGCTGCAAAAATATTGCTGAGGACCAGAGGAATTTTCTGGTGAACATAGTCTCCCTTATTCACTGAGAAGTTACTGACAGCTTTATGCTGTTTAATTGAGAAAACACAGCTACAACTGTGCACAGCAGAACTTTGTGGTGAGAAACAGTAAAAGGCCAGGGCTACGTTTTAATTAGTACCCCTGAGCCTCAACGCAGTTGTAAAAATTCCCTCCAATATAGGAAAGTGATACTGTGAGTTTCTACCAGAGATAAGTGCTTTTCCAGTTGTCAGCTGGGTAGGAATAGTTTGGCTGTTGGAAATTTAGTGTACCTGGCCCACGAACACCATCATTTATGTGTTTAATCTGGACAGATGTGTGCATGTTATTTAACTTTTTCTGGGCTGTTTGGACTGCTTTTGGATTGTTAGTCCACAATATATGACATAGTGAAGGGTAAAATGAAACGTTTATGGGTTGGGATAGATCTTAGCATTAACAGGACAAGTCAAAAGTCCTTCATTCAATTTGTCAAAAGTTGTGACAAGGCGACATACTGTATATTTCTTTCTATGCAAATCTGGTACGAAGCAATAAAACGATCGGTTTGAATGATTCATTGGACCAATCCTATTATGTGTGTGGTCCAAAGTTTCTTCACTTCCCCACCAACAACTTTAGTTCCTACATGCAATTAGTTTCTATTTATGGACAAAGACTGATTGGATGGTGGACACCCATAAGAGACAATAGCGTATTGTGGTATCGGATGGTACATGGCCACAAAATACGGATAATATGAGTGACATTTTGAACAAACGGTTACTCAATAACTTAGCAAGGCAAAAGAAGAAGACTGTAATGGCTTGTAATGTTACTGGGCAACACTTCAGCAGATAGTCTTGATGATGGATGGTGTTGGGGTGCATAGAAATTCTGCCACGCTGTATATATGCTGAAATTGTGAGTTCAAGAATGTGACAAATGTTATTTAGTGTCTCTCATTACACACTACTGTCCAAACATGTTTGACAAGTGTCCTTGGGTGATAACTCATCTTTCATCTTCTAGCTATTTTTTCCCACCCGGGCATTCTAAGGACCTTTGAAGAAGTCTAAAAAAATGGAGAAGACAGGATGAAGTCAAGAATTATGGCCTCAGTTTTACTTTGAGAGTCCGTCAAGGACAAACAAGCAATAGGACATCTTGGTCCTCATACCAGTCCTGACATAACTGAGCGGTTCCTTGGACTCGCATGTTATGGGCTCACACATGAAAAGTTCCGCCTGATGCTGTTCTCCAGCCCTGCTGACAGAGCAAGCAAGTCATGCCATCTTCTCCACCACATCAGAGAAGACATTCCTACCACAGTCTGGTAAATAAAAAGCTGGCTTAGTGTGACTGTCGGACCAAAATAAACGTCCGTGACTCTGTGCATGCGAGTCCAGGGTGTTGGTACTGTAGGTGTGAGAATCATCAACACATCGTAATGTGTTTATTCATGACCTCAAAGTGTAGGTTAGGGATTGCATAGGCTACACAACCTTGATAGTCAGAAAATTTTTATTATGCATGAAGTCTATTCCACAAGGCTAACCTGGGAAAAAAGTTTTACTTGTCACTAATGAATTATAAACACTGATGTTAGTTTGCATACGTGATGTTGAGACATTTATAAACATATATTCTTTTAAGCTAAATAATTAAATCTATGTCAGAGTAAACGCCCAGTTTTGAGCCCTTTCATTGCCATGGGTTGCTCAGCTAATTTACAGTGTTTACTAATTTACTTTACTGTAAATTTAGTTTACAGATAAGTGGCACACGCCAGTGGCTAAACTGGACTTCCTACCAATGCTGAGGTTAAACAAAAGAATCATCGCATCCTCCAACCATCATTAAGCTAGATGGAATTTCCGTACCACGTTGCCTGAACTCTGCCAGATTCAGAACCATCAGCATCTCCACCTTAGCTGTCAAAACACTATTATTACAATAAGTTTTTTTATAAGCCCATCCTTAGCCCAACCATAGTGTAATTATTTTGCACTGTTATTGCTTTATTTTCCCTTCATCGTTAACAGTGTAAGATAATAGCTGTAAAATTTCTCTGTAACCTGTTTACACTATTAGACACAATCATTGCTGTGCAAACCAAACAGTCTAAAATCCCGATGATTATTTAAACTACATTTTTAAATTGTTGATTGACTGATGTAATCAGCTAACCTACACTAGCCTGGCCTGATTGGCCTGTCAGCCTGGCCCTAATCATTCATGGCAGACCTTTAGCTGCCTAATGAGATCTTAACCTCGAGGGCTTGACCTTGAGTGACCGATGCCTCCACCAGGCTGCTGATTGTTAGCAGGCTTGGCAATGATTAGCTAGCTGTGGTGAACAGACTCAAATCTTGGATATGAGTCTTGGCTACACAAAAAAGTGCTAGCTACTGATTTATTTATCAACATATTTGGATTGATCATGTTTGCCCATTAATGTTTGCGGCTGATGCTCGGAGAACACCAGAGCCATTAAAAATAGCAAATGATTTAGCTTTTATCTTGTTGTGGTCGTTAGCCATTGTTGTAACATTGCATACGATTTGAGCTCTGGATTCTTCTGTTTCTTGTCTCTAATACATAGACTGAAGGCAGACCTTCATCTGCCTACTATAAAACAGCTCAGTGTGATACCTCAGACACAGGATTACCACAGACACTCCAAGCCACTTATGCTAGAAAGCAGAAACACCTCCAAAATTAAAGCTAATTTGAAACCATGCTCTACTGGACAGTGAGGGAATCAAACCATTTTAACACTGTATGACCCTTAGATACAACTCTCTCTCTCTCTCACTCACTCATATTCTACCGCTTATCCGAACTACCTCGGGTCACGATCTCAGGCATCATCGGGCATCAAGGCAGGATACACCCTGGACGGAGTGCCAACCCATCGCAGGGCACACACACACTCTCATTCACTCACGTACTCACACACTATGGACAATTTTCCAGAGATGCCAATCAACCTACCATGCATGTCTTTGGACCGGGGGAGGAAACCGGAGTACCCGGAGGAACATGCAAACTCCACACACTAGGTGGAGGCGGGAATCGAACCCCCAACCCTGGAGGTGTGAGGCGAACGTGCTAACCACTAAGCCACCGTGCCCCTGTTTGGATACAAAGAAATTGTAAATTATTGGAAGTATTTTTTACGATATTATATGTTATTATTATATTATTAAAATTATTTGTCGATTTATGATCCTGGTTCCACTTGCTCTTTTGTATTGGCTCGCTTAAAGGTAGGTTAAAACTTTTAAACATCCAGTTTAGTAATCTTTTTCAGACTCTGTATAAAAAATACGCACTGATTTTATTCCATTATCAAATTCAAATTTAAATTGAATTACTGATCGTGCAAACTTTATATAAGAGCTCCGAGTACGAGCTGATACACGAAGCTGTTAGCTTGACTTAAGCTATTGCAATGTATTGCTGTGAAGAACACGCCTTTTTTCTTTCTTTTTATAATAAAAATTACGATCCTACCTACACATCGTATAAAAATGAAACCACGGTGAACACGGCACGGTATGTCACAGTAAGTGTCGCTAACTTGTACTGTAAGAGCCAGCTGTGAAATGGAATCAAATTAATTGCAAATTTCACTAAGCTGTTATTATATCTAATAGACCCCATGAGATGTTGTTTGCGCATGCCTAACATGGTCCTGCAAATAAGTGAAATGCCTTCGCTGACTGTCTTATATAAACTTTAGTTGTACAAATGAAAGGCTTCAGTTCTCTCTTTAACAACAATTCATGCTCTGTGGATAGCCAGAAGCTCCACCTGTTTTCCTCAGCCTGCTGTAGAAGACTGTGAGCCCAGCTGCTGGACAAGAGGAACTCAAGGCGGTCATGTGAGAAGCATGTCGCGTGAAAGGCAAATCAAAGATGTGAGACCGGGGCCCCTCGTCTCCTCTCCGATGTGAGCTTTCAGACAGCCAGATTGTGAGACTTCCCATGGAGCCCATGCAAGAATAGACAGAAGAAGATCTGCTCTCAGTACTGTTTATTTTATTTTGTCGCACATAATTAGGAGGCAAAGGGAGTTGGATTAGTTTAATTTGATGTGCAGTGATGAATGTCTGGTATTGCGTTTCATTACAATAAAATGTCTTTATCAGCTGTGCTTCCACTTCTCGTTTCTGAGAAAGAAACAGACATAAAATCTGACCGGATTACGTTGATTCAGTATTGTTAATTCACGTGACGTGACATTGAATCAGTAGTGACAGATGGAAGCGATGATCAACATAGCATAAAGTTTAAGTCTGATGTCATCCTGGTACTGACTTACTAAGTAGTACAGTATGTTGAAATTCCAGATTTTGGAGAGCACTTGAACACTGCACAAAAGGCCTTGATTTCCTGGTCTTTGCACTTCTAAATAAAGTTTTACAAAATATTCATGAAAGTCTGTTATCCATCACCGTGGCTACTTTTGGCACCACTCAGTCCCAGGAACCAATGTGGCTGTTATGAGCATAGGCATCATGCCCAGTTTACAGATGCCTGATTGATCACCATTTACTTTTTTTCTGACCTATCTCTCCTTCAGCCTGGTAGGTTTTATAGCGTGGTTAATAATACGAGGCAGGAGGTAAAGTGCCATTTCACGAGTCTTGTAAGAATGCCTCTCAGCCCATAAATCTCCCCAAATTCAGAGCTTATGAGACAGCCTATGAATGAGTTATGAAATATTTCTGCTACTTTATGTGGTGTGTGTGTGTGTGTGTGTGTGTGTGTGTGTGTGTGTTGCCAGTTTTGCCAAGTTAGAAAATTCTTACTTGAAATGGTCATTCTCTGAGTCTTGGAACAACCCCAAAGAACAGAGACAGGTGAGATTTGTTCCAAAATTTGCAGAAAGTAAATTATGGATTTAATGAATAGACTCTGTTAATAGAATCTGCTGTTGTTCAAGGTGAATACAAATACTTAATTACCCAAATAAATACATTTCCACTTAACAAGAGAGACACGACAGACAAGTGATGGCAACCACTGGAACCAATGAGATGCATACAAATACATGCAAATCCAGATCTAGAAGTTTCCGGAATGCCACACCGTTATTTTGATGTTTTTAGTGCCAAAGTTATTAGAAACACAGATAGCCGTAGACATTGTAGACAAAATTAGCAAGAAGGAAAAAGAACAAAGTATCTCCTTTAAGATTTTTGTAAAAGTAAAGTCATGTGTGCACAGGTTGCCTGCACCACCCCATGCAAACCAGAAGAACACAGTGGTCTGGTGGTGAACTATGATTGTATCGGGATCTGGTTACATGTCGAGCCTCTCTTGCTCCTAAAACTTTAATAGGTGACAAGAGGGGGCAAACTGGCTGGTCTTTTTTTTATTTTCACCTCAGTGCGTCCTCTGTATGCCCCTTAGCTTGAATCTAAAGCAGTGCCGACAGGAATTTGACACCGGTGTTGTTGTTAAGGAGCGGCAGAGGGGTCTAATAGCTTGTCTCATCACCGTGGCTCCAGCATATGAGCCGCATATGAGCCGATCTATTAAACTTGTGTGGTCTTTAAAAGACAGTGGCAGCTGGGTGAAAGACCCCAGCAGTTAGAGAAGACATCCTTGTACGTCTGAACATTCTGCAGGGCTGAAGGTCAGGAAGAGTTTGCTTTTGGGTCACGGGGCTCACTTAGAAGATACAGTATACTCTCAGATTTGGATAGGTTTGTGATGAGGTTTTGCTTGAAGTTTTTCAGACTTACGACAATAAGTTACTAAATTTGTCATTTTATTAGAATATTTTATTCTTTTGTTTGTTTATAGTGTCCCTTAACATGTGAAAATAAGACAAATCAATTTAGAAAGATGGAAGGTATAACTATTAATGTGCAAAAAGTCTTTAGAGGTCTGATTTAACCCTTGTATGTTGTTCGTATTTTTGTTACTCAGCCAGTGTTGATGGGTCTGCTGGACCCGCTGTATTTTTAGGTTTTTAATTCAACACAATCAAAAATTGATGTTAAAATACTCTACAGATGTTTACTTCATCACAGTTACAAGCAATATAAACAGCATATATGGTTAATATTTGTCCTTTACCTTTATTACATCACATTTTTTAATTAAAGTGCTACTCATTTTTTGTTGTTTTTTAATAAAATGTAATAAAAAAAAAAAAGAAAATCAAATTTAATCAAGTTATGAGTGGAAAAAAAATCAACAAATTTACAAGGAAGCAAAGTTTTTCAAAACTATTGATGTTTATGAATATGAGTCCCACAGACCCGATCAACATACAGGGGTTAATGTAATGAAGCAACATAATTATAATTCTTTTTATAATCTAGTAATCGTCTAGCACTTGGTCACACTATGGAGGATTTCTGGGCTGTATTTACATTAGGAAAGTTCCTTGAATTCAGAGTTGAGTTATGCAGTTAAGTTGCTTTTCTGGGTGCTACTGTACTTTAAGATTATTAAAATGATTTGAAGCTCACACCACTGTGGCAGATTCTTTCTTTCTTTCGTTTCGTTTTTCTAGAATCACTAAACAATCAATTTTAACCCGTTCCATCAGTATAAACTGACCTTTTTTGTGGAATTTTTCTATTTATTTTTAAAAACATTGTCTGTAGTAGTCTGTAGTCTCTTGGAAAAAACTTTCATTCGTTCATTATTTTCTACCGCTTATCCGAAACTACCTTGGGTCACGGGGAGCCTGTGCCTATCTCAGGCGTCATTGGGCATCAAGGCAGGATACACCCTGGACGAAGTGCCAACCCATCGCAGGGCACACACACACACACACTCTCTCTCTCATACAATCACACACTACGGACAATTTTCCAGAGATGCCAATCAACCTACCACGCATGTCTTTGGACCGAGGGAGGAAACCGGAGTACCCGGAGGAAACCCCCGAGGCACGGGGAGAACATGCAAACTCCACACACACAAGGTGGAGGCGGGAATCGAACCCCCAACCCTGGAGGTGTGAGGCGAACGTGCTAACCACTAAGCCACCGTGCCCCCCCTGGAAAAAACTTATTTATCAGATTTATCTTACAGTATTTAACAGAAAAACTAAAATTCTTAATAAAAACCAGGGTGTTTATTTTCATATGAGCTTCATTTTAACCTGTGACATGACAAAGACATTCAATGTTGAACATGGACACAACGAAACAGGTGCATTTGTTATTTGAATAAATTTGATTTAATGCCGTTTGAAACGCTGAGAAAATTTTGGTTTGTCTAGCTCAGTGGTGTGTGTGTTTGTGTGTGTGTGTGTGTGTGTGTGTGTGTGTTTGCAGATAATATTCCGGGATCTCCTTTTGGGGAAGGTAGTTAGTCGCGTCTCAAATTCGGACACAAGTGCCATCAGTGTCATCACCTTGTTTTGATTTCATGTCATCTATCAGCAGAGCTATAGCCAGTTATTCAGACTTCTCCAGTTACATGCCTCGATGCTCTGTATTGTTTCCATGGGAAACCAGAGTCCTGATGTAGTATGTGAGTATACATTTCACCGTAAAAATGATGACACTGGTTATTAGTGCTTATCTCTGAATATCTGAGAGACTGCATCCCTCTTTGGAATTGTGATATTTGATGTTCAGGATGAAAACAATCAAACTGCACAGGGACGTATGCACAGATTTTGTTTGTTGACTTCAGTTCAGCTTTTAAAATAATAATCCCGGAAATCCTTTTCTCCAAACTCCGACTGCATCAAACAGTAATAACAGCAGAAAAAAAATAAAAACCATTGGTCTTTTACTGCCCACTCTCAATGTTTTGTACTCCACAGGAACCAGGAACCAGGAACCAGGTAGGAAACATCACTACAGACCCCTCACACCCTGGGCAACTTCTTCTGTCTGGCAGGTGCTACAGAACACTGTACACCAAAACTACCAGGTATCGGAACAGCTTCTTTCCACAGCCTGTCTCCCTTATAAACAGCTGACCTTGACTATACACAATTTGCCATGTAAAAGCACCAACATTCTCTTAACAAACTTGTTACACATCACTTCATCCCCATACGTTACACACACTATTGCTGCTTGCACCTTCCAGATGGTAGAGAGAAGAACAGATGATGCCCAGGGTGTATGGAGTCTTTTGAGATGCAGTTGGACTTCTTTTGAAGTCGGCCACTGTAGACGTCATTGAGTATGGACAGTGATGTACCTATGACACACTCAGCTGCCCTTACTACCTGCATGTCCTTTCTGTTCTGTTCCATGCAGCTGGTGAACCACACTGTGCAGCATTAGGTCAACAGGTTCTAAAGAGAGAGCACTCACATTGCCGAGTCTGACGTCACTGTATTTGTGTCACGTTTCCCAGCAATGTTAGCTCAGCAGCGGCAAACACAAACACGACATCAAAAATGGTGGATGTTGCTTTACTGTTAATGCTCATGGCTTTGTGAACCTACATTAACATCCAAACGCGGCGAATCCAACGTGTACGTGCAGCTCCATGTAATCTGTATAAACGGAGGTTGTAATCGAGAAAGTACATAACGTTATTTTATCATTAACACAGAAAAAAGTTAGCCTTAGCATGTAGCTAACTACTATCACGTGTGCTGATAATTGATCATATTGCGGTAAAGTAAAAGTGTATTAAACATTAGTATACTTAAGGTACATTATCAAATGCGCTAACAGTAGCCTCGCCCACAGCCCCTGACAACCTAACGGTTCTTAAGTCTAGACCAGCAACGTTTTGGTGCTACTTAAGAACCACTTTTCCTGGTTCAGAGCCGGTGCTTTTGCTGTCGAAAAAGAAAGAACTGGTTCTAAATTAGTCTCTGAACCAGCACTCAAACTGCCTCGGTGGAAAAGGGGCATATGGCGGTATGAACGGTAGAAGTTGGTCAGTAGGTTTTAAGAGAGATTGACGTGTTCCAACTTCCTGAGGATGTAAAATATGTGACGTACACTACTACACACACTTTAGATACATTGCTAACCTGTCTCAGACTCTGAATATTGTGTTTGTTATTACATTTTTCTGTATAGCATTATCTGTAACTTACATGTATAATGTCATTATTTTATGTCTGTACATTGGAGGGTCACCAATATTTATTCATTCATTCATTTTCTACCGCTTATCTGAACTACCTCGGGTCACGGGCAGCCTGTGCCTATCTCAGTCATCATCGGGCATCAAGGCAGGATACACCCTGGACGGAGTACCAACCCAGTGCAGGGCACACACACACACACTCTCATTCACTCACACAATCACACACTACGGACAATTTTCCAGAGATGCCAATCAACCTACCATGCATGTCTTTGGACCGGGGGAGGAAACCGGAGTACCCGGAGGAAACCACAAGGTGGAGGCGGGAATCGAACCCCCAACGCTGGAGGTGTGAGGCGAACGTGCTAACCACTAAGCCACCGGGGTCACCAATATCTGATACTAAATTCCTTTTGTGTGTAAAAACAGACTTGGACTCTAAAAGTAATTCTGATTCTGATATTAGACTCGTGATCCTTTGCTGATTTATTCAATTCACAAAGATTTTTATTTTTGAGATTTCTTCAAACAAAACACGTTAGGTCCATAGTGACATTATTTCTTGAGGTTTGGATTAAATCTAATACTAATAAAACTTATACCTTTTTAACTTAATCTCCATAACAAATTAAAATGTTACAGACCCGCTGACTAAATAAAGTGTTCCCAGACCTGTTAAAGTTGAGAACCTTTGTCATAGAGGGTTAGGCTGTGTTTAATAAAACATCACGTACGTTTCCTCACTGTGACCGAACAGCTTAAACGAAAATAGACTTAAAAATAATTGCTCTGATGACTTTAATTGGAAAACTACATGTTTATACCCTGCATGCCTTGTCCACCATGCATAGTTCTGGAAGATTATGACAGGGATCAAGGCTATTTAGAGATAATGATGCTAGTTGAACAGACCCTTCAACTGTCAGAAAAGCCTATAGACAGCTGGATTTTTAATTCCTGACTTGTCCGAGCTAATGTGAGACACGGAAACCCTTGTTTAAGAATGTCATTAATGTAAACTTACAAACTACTTCTTCCCAAAAATAATAAGAGTATTGTATTTCTCACTAAAGCCCTTTTTTTAATGTTGGCAAACGTATTTACTTTAAATACTGCGTTCAACTTTATAGATCAAAAATAACCAAAAAAAAAACAAGTTCTAAAGAGTTCATGTGAAAGTCATAGAATGTTTCAGTGTAAATGATGAGCAAAACTTTCACCTGTCACGCTCGCTCCGTTTTATCCCCCTAAAGTACTCTTCATAATTCTATCTAGTCTGGATTAACGCACATTTTAACAGAGAGTGAATGCTACATGGACTTAAGCTTCATCTGACACGCCTGTCTTTGCCCAGGCTCAGGTCTATGATGTGCTAATTCCTGACATGTGAATATCACCAGTGTCACATGTCAGAGAATTGTCTCGTTATGCCCTTCAGAGGAAAGGTGCAGGTAGGTATTAATATCAGGAATAGAGAAGCTGAGGCATGAGTATTGGATTCATTCATTCATTGATTCATTTTCTACCGCTTATCCGAACTACCTCGGGTCACGGGGAGCCTGTGCCTATCTCAGGCGTCATCGGGCATCAAGGCAGGATACACCCTGGACGGAGTGCCAACCCATCACAGGGCACACACACACACTCTCATTCACTCACACAATCACACACTACGGACAATTTTCCAGAGATGCCAATCAACCTACTATGCATGTCTTTGGACCGGGGGAGGAAACCGGAGTACTGGGAAGAAACCCCCGAGGCACGGGGAGAACATGCAAACTCCACACACAAGGCGGAGGCGGAAATCGAACCCCCAACCCTGGAGGTGTGAGGCGAACGTGCTATGAGTATTGGATTTTAAGTGATAAATACAAAATGAAATAATTGATTGAAATCATCCCAACATTCTCACTTTATCAGTCAAATGAAGTATTTTGGGCTTTATATTGTGTCGTACATTGAACAAGTTGGTTTACGCATGCAGTTGATTTTCTGATCCAAAATGTCCTGTGTTTACTTTTTTCTTATTTCTGTACGATTTATAAGTAGTAGCGTCTACTTTTTCTGCCCACATCTACACCACAGCATTTAAATACAAGGCTGAAAGTGAATCAAAAGCTTTTCCTCTTTCAGAATAGATCGTGCTTTTGTTCGTTCTCTACATGAAATTACACTGTTGATGTTATTTATTGTCTGGAAAATCGTCGAAAAAGGAAATGGCATTCAGAATCATAATCGATTTAAATACAGGTGAAACATTAAAATGCAGACGCTGCGATTTTCATTAAAGCCTCCAGAACTAATAGGAAATGACTTCTGTTTGCCAGACAGCTGCCTGCTCCCCTAGCAACAAGTGTCTCTGAAATGAAATAAGGTCATGGCCACTGGTGGGAAGTTTCTTCACCACCTTTGCTTCCCAGCATGCACCGCTAACAGCCCATGACCCTTCAAGATGGCCGCCGGGGGAGTTAAAACACTTTATATAAGGAGTCAGTTGAGACACGCTGGAGTCCTGTGACTTCACTGCCTTTTGGTCTGGAGCTTTGCTGGGTCCACCGCTGAGACGAGGCTTGTGGGAAAACAAAAGCTGTCAAGACATGCTGTGTGTTTCTTTTGGGAAAAAAAATTCAACACTCACACACAAACACACACACACACGCACACACACACACCATTTTGTTATGTATTTTTTTGTATTATTTTAACGAATAGAACATATTTTAAAACATTTTAGAGAAAAAACTCACAAAATCAGAATGGATTCAACAAAACAGTATCAAAATAATTTTGGGTTCTGTTATGCTGATAAATGCTAGCTCAGTGGTTAGGGTGTTGGATTACTGATCATTACGGTGGCCAAGAAGTGCAAAACACATTAACAAATCTGAAAACAAATTAACAAATCCAAAAACACATTAACAAATCTGAAAACAAATTAACAAATCCGAAAACACATTAACAAATCTGAAAACAAATGAACAAATCCGAAAACACATTAACAAATCTGAAAACAAATTAACAAAAACCCGAAAACAAATGAACAATTCCGAAAACACATTAACAAATCCGAAAACACATTAACAAATCCAGAAACAAATTAACAAATCCAAATACACACTAACAAATCTGAAAACACATTAACAAATCTGAAAACAAATTAACAATTCCGAAAACACATTAACAAATCCGGAAACAAATTAACAAATCCAAATACACACTACAACAACATGCAAACTCCACACACACAAGGCGAAGGCGGGAATCGAACCCCCAACCCTGGAGGTGTGAGGCGAACGTGCTATGAGTATTGGATTTTAAGTAATAAATACAAAATTAAATAGTTGATTGAAATCATCCCAAAATTCTCACTTTATAAGTCAATGGAAGCATTTTGGGCTGGATATTGTGTCGTACATTGAACAAGTTGGTTTGTTAATGTGTTTTCGGATTTGTTAATTTGTTTTGCACTTCTCGGCCACCATAGATCATGAAGGTTGCTAGTTCAAATTCCAGGACCACCAAGCTGACAGTGCTGAGCTCTTGAACAAGACCCTCGACTTGTTTTCATTAGAAAAATAGTCAATCTGGATAAGTCTATAAGTCCAAATACTGTACATTTAATGTAAAATATAATATGTTACTGTAGATTTTCATCTCATTATATTTTCTGTGTTGAATCTGCTGACTATCAGAGTATAAAGAAATGAATTATTTGCATAAATACAGTAGATATCGTATAATAGACCAGGCGCATTCATTATAGGTAACTAAATGAATGATAAATATTGTTGCTCTATTTTGTTTTCTTGAAATCATGACCATATATTCATATTATATTATATATTTATATTATATTATTATTAAGACCACTGCTATAGATATCTCAGAGAGCTCTTAATTTTATTCTCCACCTTTCGGCCATCTGCTAAAGTAACTCTTAAGCATCTTAAAAGTCATGACGTGACGTGACGTGAAAATTACGACATACGGCTAAGTAGGGTGACCCATGCTCTGCATTTAACCCATCCAAAGTGCACACACACAGCAGTGAACACACACACCGTGAACACACACCGTCCTCACTACTCATAAGACTTTAAGAGCCCTTTTAAGGGTTAAGATGCTTTGTGATTAAACAAAAATATCTTTCATCTTTACTAGGATCTCCTATTTAATTTTAAGCAGAAACGACCACATAAAGTAGAAATTTTCTTAGAATTTCATCACAAGGGGAAAGAATTTACACGAAGACATTTTTTATGAATACGAGCCCCGGTCTTTCAAGTCTTAACACGAGTCTGTACTCTATTAGCTGTAGTATGTGCTGGTATAAAAGAGGTATGATTTCAAGCAGGAATTTCCACATTTATTTCATTTGAATTTCCACTAGCTGAGTTTTTTTAATAAAAGCATGCGATTGTCTAAAGACGCAGAATCTGTTACGTGTGATTATCGTTAAATGGTGTCGTGTCTGTTTTTCTAGTGCAAGCTACAGTACATTCCTGCTTGTTACAGAGTCGGCACATAATCGACGTTTAGTTTGAACTTGTGTTTGTTGCTGTGATTGAAGCTGGATTGATTCGCATCGCTCAAACGTCTGGAAGACGAACTACAGTAAATGTGTATTGCAATCGCTGCATGTAATAAGCAGTTGTGTGGTGGTGAAAGTTTAAGCACCGAAGAGGAGTACAAAAAAAAAAAAAAAGTGAGAGAGAGAGCGAGAGAGAGAGAGAGAGAGAATAAGGGATTGTTACGAAGGAAAGCAGGTGGTCTGAGAGGTCAGAGAAAGAGCCATCATGTTTTCAGAAGTTTTGCTAACTCTCGCGTGTCTCCCTTTCTCCACCAAACATTCTATGTCCGGCTATTCTGGAGTGCCGTCATTATCGGTAAAGTGCTTTTAAATCCCCTCCTGCTTGACACCAGGATGTCTTCAGCATGCTAATCCCATCAGATAGCCATCCGTCTGTCTTCCATCGCTCTCTCATGCCTGCCGTGTTTTCAGCAGCTGGAAAAGCATTCCTGATTCTGCTCTCACAACAGGCCCGATCTTTCCTCCGCATAGCAATTTACAGTAAAGCTGGACCGCATTGTTTCAGCTTATCACTTTCCTGGTTCTTTAATTAGAAGCTACTATATATATGTATATATATATATATATATATATATATATATATATATATATATATATATATATATATATATATATACATATACATATATATATATATATATATATATATATATATATATATATATATATATATATATATATATACAGAGGAGGAGCTTGTCATAAGAAACAGAGGAGTATTATATATATATATATATATAATACTCCTCTGTTTCTTATGACAAGCTCCTCCTCTGTCCTCATCACATTCCATTATATTCTGCTCTATTATATATCAGTGTGTGATTTTTTTTCTCTCTCCTTTTTTCTTTTAAAGGTCACCGGCGTTCACGGACAGGTGGCATTTACATCGAGGTCTCCGGGCGCGAGCGACGATTCAACACCTTGAAGTTTTCGTAATTGTACATTTCATAAACGTGTCCAATTTTTTGCCTTGCTCAGCATCTAATTTAGCAAAAAAGACAACGCGATCAGTCATCGTGCTCGAACCTTTGGAGAACTGTTATTCAAGCAGAGAGAATGTGATTAGGAATGGTTGTGGTTCACTGAAGAGAGAGTTGTTCTGTATAGAAAAGCCAAATCAGGCCTAAAGAATGTACTAGACAAGTTATCATTTGGAAGCAGGTATATTTTCTTCTGAAAGAGCTGGAGTTTCTGGAACAGCAGATTTAGTTAGTATACAGTACAGTTAGTGGACCTAGGATTTAAACTCATGACCTTCTGATCAGCGCTCCAATGCCTTAATCGCTAAGCTACTTCATCCCTCGTTTCTCCTGGTGCGTCTGTCCTTTGTTCAGTCTGGATGCTTTTGTCATTATCTACAGTATAATCTGTTATCTACATGCTCTTGAACGTGTCTTTTGACGTAGGCCTCAATATAAAAGTCTCTTTTCATCTATCGAGTGTGTGGGTCTGTTGTGTGTGTGTCTTTGTTTTTGTAATAATCCGTCTCTTTTATTTGGCTCTTGGTTTCTTGATACTTCTCTCAGCTTCTGTACTCCTCATAAAACTACGCCGTTTTTATGGTCATATAGATAGAGCAAGTCAATGACTCTCGGAAAGATTTACGACAGAAGAATAAAAATGTCTTTTGATGTTCAGGGTATAAATAAATAATCAAACTGGCTTTTTTATCGAAAGATTTGTTTTTATTCAAAATGTTGAATTCTTGTGTGCTTCATTTAGTTGTTTTAGTTAATAGTGAGAGCTGAAAATCTTACTGAAAGAAGTTATTACTGAACACATTACTGTAAAAAATGAAAAATAATATCAGGGTTCAGTTGCCTTTTGCTGTTACTCCTGTTTTACCTCAGGAAAGGATTTATGTAGAATTGGATGCTTTTCTTTTCCCATCCATGAAACGCTACTGTTATTGTAGTGATTATTATTGTTGTTGTTGTTGTTTTTCTTTCTTTCTTTCTTTCTTTCTTTCTTTCTTTCTTTCTTTCTTTCTTTTTCTCTCTCTCTCTTTCTTTCTTTTTCCCTCTCTCTCTTTCTTTCTTTTCTCTCTCTCTCTCTCTCTCTCTCTCTCTCTCTCTCTCTCTCTCTCTCTCTCTCTCTCTCTCTCTCTCTCTTTCTTTCTTTTTCCCTCTCTCTCTTTCTTTCTCTCTCTCTCTCTCTCTCTCTCTCTCTTTCTTTCTTTTTCCCTCTCTCTCTTTCTTTCTCTCTCTCTCGCTCTCTCTCTCTTTCTTTCTTTTTCTTTCTTTCTTTCTTTCTTTCTTTCTTTCTTTCTTTCTTTCTTTCTTTCTTTCTTTCTTTCTTTCTTTCTTTTTCTCTCTCTCTCTTTTTCTTTTTTCTCTCTCTCTCTCTCTCTCTCTCTCTCTCTCTTTCTTTTTCCCTCTCTCTCTCTCTTTCTTTCTTTCTCTCTCTCTCTCTCTCTCTCTCTCTCTCTCTCTTTCTTTCTCTCTCTCTCTCTCTCTCTCTCTCTCTCTCTCTCTCTCTCTCTCTTTCTTTCTTTCTTTTTCCCTCTCTCTCTTTCTTTCTTTTTCCCTCTTTCTTTCTTTCTTTCTTTCTTTCTTTCTTTCTTTCTTTCTTTCTTTCTTTCTTTCTTTCTTTCTTTCAGACCAATCTGAATGTAGAACTTCAGCACGGTGGCACTACGGTGATCAAAACAATTTACAAAAATCTCCTTTTTCTGCCATTTTTAATTTTAGGAAACAGCTACTTTTGTGAACTCCTGCTAGATCATTCATCGGAAATATTTTCACCAACTTTTCCTCACATCATCTTGTAATCAATGAATATCAAAGGTTTAAGCAAACTAAACCATTCGCACATTGTGAATCAACAAATATGTCGGTAAGCCCCCCAAAACGAACCCGAGCTTATATCTTAGCAACACTTTGACTTGGTGCTTCTTATAAAAACCATGGCTACACAATCCACATACTGGGCATGAAGTATGAATATGTTTATATTTTTGCTTTAACTTCTATATCATTTGGTCTGAAATCATGGAGCTGGTATCTGAAGATATCCAATCTATCTTGAATTGTGTGTTAAGTTGCTGTAATTTAAAAAAGCATTGGAGTATTGTTACGAAACTTAATAAGAGTCATTGACTTGCTCTATCTATATGGAAAAACATTGAATAAAAAAGGCATCAAAACAAGTTTGAAGTGAGGAGTTTAGCTATAAAACATTACAGTTTTACAGAATAGATCACAGACAGGATGGTGGAACATCACAGTATAATAAAATCTTATAAACTTTAATTATTAAACACTTTAAGTGGAATGAATTTAAATGTGTATGTTATTTGGTGAATGGAATAACTACTATAGCTGAGATGTTTTTGTTTGTTTGCTTTTTTAGGGAACTTGAGAAGCTAAAAATCTTTTTAAAACATCTGAGTAAGTATTAAACACATTATTATTATGTCATAAAACATAACAACCAATCAGGTTTAAGCATGCAGAAGCCTTCTGTTATCACACTGGTTAGCTTAGCTTCATTTTGGTTAAGTTTAGAATTTTTGACCATATTTGTATAAACTCAGAGACACTTATATGTTTGTTTAAAGAGAAACATTTTCTTAAGTCTGTTTCTTTTCTTTATTTCTTTTTTTTTTTTTTTGTTGCAAATTTAGACATTATTCTGACAAACTACTCAATGTAAAAAAAAAAGGGAAATATCTGATCTGAAAACAAAGTTAAATTAATAATTTATTTATTAAATATCAAATTTTGATTTATTGATTAATATTTTTTAACATTTAAATATTAATCGGTTTACAAAAACATCAATGAAACGACCATCCAAACTTTAAAATCATGGAAGTGATGTTTATTTATTTCTTTATCTGACTTCAGCAAGGAAGACAGGGACAAATTCTGGGATGCTTTGAGCATTTCTTCCGAATTCATCACACTGACTGTATTAATGAAGCGAAAGGAGCCGTGTAAACCCATACAGTATATTCACTCATATATTGGGCGCTCGTTCTTTATACTTCAACTACCCTGTGTTGTATTTATCCTGTACTAGTTAAATACTAAAATCTTCAGGGTATGTGATTAAACCGTTCCTTGGTCACTTGATGTGATCTTGTTTTAATCTTTGCAACATGATTCTAGAGGAATATTTTTATCCCCAATGTTCCCAAGCTATGTAAAGTATAGTATGACCAGATATAACCAGTAAACATTGTTAAAAGCTCAGAGAAAAGTAATAAAGAATGGAAAAAAAAAATTCTGAAACACTTCACATAGTGTATCATCGTCCAAAACTTCAACTGGTGGTGAGAATAGTGTCCTTACGCTTCTGCTACATAGGGGGCAGTGTATACAAAGACAAAGCCAAGCTGAATAGACACACAATACACGGTTCTACAAGGTTCTAGTAAAGAGACATATTCTTTGTGAAGTGTGTGTGTGTTTGTGTGAGTGTGTGTTTGTTTGCTTGAAGTTTTTTCATGCTCCATAAGATATCGTTGGTGCCCGAGGTAGAACGCTTCCACATCGTGCTTGAGAACAATGCATTAATTACACTCAGCTTGTCTTTTCTCGCTCAACTGAACATAATCTGATCTGTAAGAAAGATTGGGCCTAATCTGTCCTCGGCTTTATCTGCCGTTTCAGGACATTAGGGAGGTTTGTAGCTTCAGGGCTGATCAAGGTATCGGGATAGAGAGACTAACAGACTGGATGCAAATATCTACAACCCATAAAAGAGAGGAATTTAAATATTAGGTGCTAAAACATTTCTGTGTCTGTGAAGTGCTTAAGTGCTTCCTGATAATTCAGACCTCATCAAATCCTGAATAATTATTAGACTGGTGATTATTTGACCTCAGTGAATATTACAGCATAAATATTTCCTAATTTAATAAACTATTAGAAGTTTCTCTGCTTTTGTTTTTCTTGTTGTGTGTGTGTGTGTATGTGTGTGTGTGTGTGTGTGTGTGTGTGTGTGTGTGTGTGTGTGTGTACGTGATAAGACAGAAAGGTACTGGCAGTCTCTCTGAAGCTCAGAAAAGAGCAAAGTCTCTGTTCCAGGACGAAAATAGCACTTAATAATGAAAGATTTATGTTGAGTAAGCTTGCAATTACATGCTGCAGTAGACAATTAGGTGCCTCCCTAACACAACTCACTGCTCATATCACTTCCCTTCTCTCTCTCTCTCTCTCTCTCTCTCTTTTACACACCCACACATACATAAAAAAGTCCAACATACTATAATTTTAATGCTATAATTATTATAATCAATATAACACTAAATTTATTGCAGTGAAATGGGTAATAAAAAATTTTAATTCCTTAAGGTGGGGGAACTTGTCAGATGGATGGATGGATGGATGGATGGATGGATGGATGGATGGATGAATAAAGTCTGATGGATGGATAAATACATAAATGGATGTTATATAGAAATAAACTGAGATTGATTGACCAATGCATGTATAGGTTGTGTATAGATAAATGATATAGATGGATGGACAAAGGAATTAATTGACAGATAAACAGATAATTGACAGATAAACATTGATTCACTGATAATAGTAAATAAATGTGTAAATAAATACAGTTGCTTGATGTGGGACATTTACTTAACGGATAGAAGTGATAGAACACATTTCATGGGTGGATGGATGAACAAATGGATGGATGGTCAGCTAATACGCAGTATAGAAAGATGAGTGTCTATTAAATGATGGAATAAGAGATGTATAGATGAAGAGAAAGGTGAACAGATTGATCATAAATGATAGGCAGATAGTCTGATGTTAGCAGATAGTCTGATGAGAAATGAAAAGAGGTAAGGGTTGGGTAGAGGAGATGGATGTCTGATGAATAGATGGACAGACTTTTTTAATCTGGACTAAGTAAACTAGAGTAATATGGAGTGTGATTCTGGTAAAAACTCACACTTTCACGTTGATTAGTGATCACTTTCAGTCTGAGGTCTTGATCCTCACTCTCTTCCCACTCACTCACCCCCAGTTTTGTAAGATTGATGGTAAGCTGAGCAGGCCATTATGAACAGTTATTACCTCTGCCCCTCTCTCCCTCCCTCCCTCCCTCCCTTGCAGACCTGCTATTCAGCCTGTACCTGCTTGTGTGGATGACGATACAACACGTTGGAGTCCCTGACAGCTCAATAGGCTGCTTATCCTTGCGGCTCTCGGTTTACAGCTGGTAATTACACACAATCATGGGGGATCAGGTCTGTCTGCACGATTGGTCCAGCCTAGCATCTGGTGTCCGATACTTCAGCCGTGCTACACCTATCTCCACTAGTACTCGCCCATATGGTGGCAGGAGAACTGAGAGGCTCTGTATGTGTGTGTGAGACAACAGGTGGAGCAGAAAGAGATAATGTCACCATTCAGATTCCATTTATATATGCTGTATAGTGAAGAATTGAAAACAGCTATTATAGTTTGAGTTTTAGTCACTTTTATTCTAGGGGAAGATTTTTTTTTTTGCATCTAGAGTTTTTCACGTATGCAGGAGATTAAACTTTTTACTTTTTTTCACCTTACAGCTACTTATTTATATAAAAAATGTATATAAATGTATATAAAATGTATATAAATGAGCAATTGAGCAATTCATGGCACTGTTCAAGGGCACAGGAGTAGTTTGGCTGTGGCAGGATTTGAACTCAATGTCCAATAGTAGATCCATCATCTTAACCTACCTTAACCTAACTTTACCAGGGGAAGTGGTGGCTCAAGTGGTTAAGGCTCTGGGTTGTTGATAGGAGTTTCAGGCTTCAATCCCCAGCACTATCAAGCTTCTACTGCTGGGCCCTTGAACAAGGCCCTTAATCCTCTCTGCTCCTGGGGTGATGTATTATGGCTGACCCTGCGCTCTGACCCCAACCTCCAAAGTGGTGATTTCCTACTCTTTGAGAAACAGTCCAACAACCAAGAAAACTAACACAGGTGAAAGCTAGGTGATGATTAACACATTGTACCTCAGCTAAGTGCGGAACAATTTCAGGTCTGATGATGTAGAACAACAATTAAAGACAGGATGGTGTGATTTGGCCTAATTACAGTAACCATCCTACAGTTGATTATTTTCAGCACTCTTACCAGCACAGCCTGAAGTGAATCATGCTGATCTGATCTCTGACTAGGAAAAAAGAAAACGCTCCTTTAACCTGGACTTGCAGTTCAAAAACTCTCGATGGTTTCATGAAGCCTGAGTTTAGCAAGTGACATCAAATCAACCTGGCTGTCCACAGCATCACCAGTAAAGTAAAGCCACATAGCAATATTACATTTAAAACAGTTTTGATTTTTTTATTTACATTTAATGTCGAGTAAGGTTTTTAAATCCACTTTGTTCTTGTTATTACTTTACATTATAGTAAAGTCAGCTGTTTTTCATCTTTCTCATAGTGGATTCCTTATCCTGTCGGGCGGAAACCTCGTATGTCCAAATTTGTTCAATTTCATATTTTTTCACATATCGATGCTATTGGTCAGTCCCCACTTGGGTCTGTTATTTTTACAAGTTATTAACCAATCTAAAGTCTTGAAAATAGCTTGAGCGCAAATCTCATAACTCCATTGGACACCGCAGACTTTATTGAACGCTGCTGGCAGCAGCGACGTCTGTGTCCGTACCATTCTTATCATTCATTCATTCATTCATTTTCTGCCGCTTATCCAAACTATTCTCGTGTCACGGGGAGCCTGTGCCTATCTCAGGCGTCATCGGGCATCAAGGCAGGATACACCCTGGACGAAGTGCCAACCCATCACAGGGCACACACACACACTCTCATTGACTCACGCAATCACACACTACAGACAATTTTCCAGAGATGCCAATCAACCTACCATGCATGTCTTTGGACCGGGGGAGGAAACCGGAGTACCCGGAGGAAACCCCCGAGGCACGGGGAGAACATGCAAACTCCACACACACAAGGTGGAGGCGGGAATCGAACCCCCAACCCTGGAGGTGTGAGGCGAACGTGCTAACCACTAAGCCACCGTGCCCCCCCATTCTTATCAATGACAGCATAATCTCGTATCTCCCTGCTCCCAAGTCATAAAGCTTTTATCCTCCGATAAAATGTGACTTTGGGAAATGTTGTGTTAAAGTTGGTACACAACAGTATGATAGCACTATAAGGTATAATAACCACTTTAACGATACAATGTTTAATAACTCAAAAAAATACGGCGTTTTTTTAATTTCCTGAAAAATAATGGTTTTGGAGATACGAGGATTCGCCCGACAGCGACGATATTTACTGACACCTGAGACTCCTTCCATAAAAGGTGAATAAACGTTTGATGACAGACGGCTTCAACATATATCAAAAAAACTACATTTTTTCACAAAATTTGTTTATTATTAGTTCTACATTATATGGAGCATTTGTTAAACTGTAAATCGGACAAGTTCCTGTGTATTACTATAGAAACAAGAGGATATCAGGACAAATACATTAATATAAACCCGTGATATGAACTACTGTCCAAGCTCCTGATAGAGAAAAATAATCAATTCCATCTGACCAATCAGAAGCGGGAATTCAACAGTAAAGTGATATACAGTAAGTTAATTATAATAATCCCGAGCCTGGGCTGAAGAAGCAGGCATGAGGATCGATATCTGTGGAGGGCAATGGAGTATAATCCAAATAAATTAGATGGAATTTTTATACAGTTAAACACAACACACACATATGCACTCTCTCTCTCTCTCTCTCTCTCTCTCTCTGTGTAGATTGATTTAGAAATGACAGTAAAAGGAGTGAAAGGATGACAAACCGACCAAATCCAGGCCGTAATTACACGAATGGGAGTGTAATAGACTCAAATACTGTCACTTCAGCAACCACAGTGCACATTCAACCTACACACCCACCACACACCAAGTGGAGAACGGCACTGCTCAGAGCTGAGTAACCACAGCAAATGTGTGTTTAAAGATAGGCACCTATATATCCACCAGGCATTCTGTCTGTTCTCTCGCTGCCTTCGTTTTATCCTGTATGTGTGTGTGTAAACATGTTAATCAGAGTCAGCAGTCTGTGGTCAGACCACTCCCTGCATCCAGGCTTCACACTCCTCAGTCATCTCATTACAGAGTGTTAAGACAACAAGCCAGACACACACACACACACACACACACACACAGCATCACATCAGATGTCCTCGTCCGTCTCTGTCTCCCTGTGTGTCCATCAGTTCGGCGACAAACAGTGTGTCTCCTTCCCACTTCAGCTTGACATGTCGGGTCTGGTTTGTAAGATTGGCCAAAAATTATCTCAGAATGATTTTAAATGAAAGCCTGGAATGTTCCAAGTGCATGTAATGTCGAACATTTGCTATCATTAAGTCGTATTTTCTCCTCGACTCTATAAAACTCGCCTGAAGCAGAGCGTATAATGAAGGTTTGTAGTCATTTTAATGGGCTGTTTATTGAAAATCATAGTTCTTTGACTTTACTCTGATGTGAAATTAAATATCTTTTTGTTTTCAGTGCACATTTTGGCAGACTTCATCAGCTACAGTAGTCATCTATCTCCTTTCTCGAGATAAGTCACTAATGTTAAACGAGGAACGACTGCCGTAGCTTTTTTTGGTGTAGCATCAAAAATGGCACTTTATTTATCATAAAAAATGTTTAGAGATGAAAACTAAGAGAACTTGGACATTAAAAATGCATTTAAAAATGTTAGGCACCAAGATCATTTTTACAAGGTGCTTTTTTCATACTTGGTGTCCAATTACTAAGGTTTTTTTTTTTTTTTTTTTTTTTAAATAAATTAAAGTTATCCATCAGCAATACCAAAGTCATGAAGACATTAACGACAATTGTAATGATTTCATTAACATTTCCTTCAAATTAATTTTTAAAAATGAATGAACTTTCAATCTAATCTTGTGTCACAGGGTTGTAATTAAAAATTAGCCATCAATTTCAGTCAATATGAGAAAATTGTTGAAAAATAAAGAAAAAAGAAGAAAATGAGAAACTTTTCTTCTTCCTCAGATCTTCAGGAATTTTAAATGATGCAGCTTTCTGTTGAACATGTGGCTTGGAGGATTAAAATTCCTGAAGATCTGAGGAAGAAGAAAAGTTTCTCATTTTCTTCTTTTTTCTTTATTTTTCAACAATTTTCTCATATTGACTGAAATTGTTTGCTACTTTTTAATTAAAACATGTGGCTTGTAGGATTAAAATATCCATTTTTCATAACCTCTAATCAGTGTTGTATAAAGTACTAGAAAGCAATACTTGAGTAAAAGTATATATATTTTATATTATATATTATATGACTACATAGTAAGCCAAAAGTTATGGTATTATTTAAAATGGTAAAAGTGGACAACAAAATTTTATGCATGATGTAATGATGCCAGTCTTGAATCAGATCAGTTCATGTATGTGTGCGTTCTCTACAAACAGTGTGTCCAATGAATGCAGTCATTAATAAAAAATATTCACAAGACAAAGACCAAATCAATAAATGTTATTTTTATTTAATATTAAATGGATTGTTTGCATTAATATTTTGTTTGTGCTACAACTCTGGTAATAAGAATAGTGACATTTCACTGCTTTTGGTTGCCTCTTTGCGGCTTTCTGCTGATTAAAATTATAGATAAACGCCTCCAGCTCTGACTGCGCGTGCACGCTGCGCGTCCCTGTGCTTCTCCGTAAAGCGTGCGGAGCGTAATGCAATCTAGGAGCAGTGATTCACCAAACCTCCCTTATTGCAGTCGCACACATTTCTTCTGATTTTATTTTGTAGTAACGAGTAACAAAGATGCTTAGTGGAAATATAACGGAGTAAAAGTGTACATTTTATCTAGGAAATGTAGTGGAGTAAAAGGGAAAGTTGGCATAAATTTAAATAGCGAAGTAAAGTACAGATACGTGACATTTCTACTTAAGTACACTAACGAAGTATTTGTACTCCGTTACATTACAACACTGCCTGTAATAGACACTAGCTAAAGGATATTTAAGTCATGAAATGTTCAACTGATTCACACGTGATAATAAAATAATAAAATATAATAAAGATTAATATTTATATTTCAGTGATCATAAATTAGGATAAATTACTTGAGGTGATTTATGTAAAACATGTTCATATTGAAAATCTTTTCTACTTTTAATTTACATAAAAAATACATTTGTAAAGGTAATATTTGGATGACTCACTGTCCTCCAAAACTCTAAACTCTAAACGTTTTTTTGTTTTGTTTTGTTTTTTTATTAAACTTTGAGATTATTCAGAATTTTGTGTCATTTGTGTATGTTAGTAAGTCATTCATATGGTGGGTTAAAAAAGTTCAAATCTGTCACACGTCTCAGTCTGGTGCAGATTATATCAATGTGTCCGTCCACACGCTACCTGGAATTCTTCCATCCTGATCAGGCTTGGCTGGGAGTTTTTAAAGCCTCGTATATTCCTCAGTTTATTACATCATAAAGCGGGAAACCTTTAAGGTATTACTGGGACTCTGAAATTTCAGAAAGGTTTGTGATTGCAGTTCAAGCATGCGGCATACGGAACAGGTCCAAGTGTCCTGTGAGAGCTTTAGCAGTTTAGCAGTTTGTCTCTGGTGGCTTCAGTTGTTGAAGAACGAAGCTTGGAGTAAACTTTTTAAAACCTCACCGGACTTTCAACTACGCATATTAAAGTCCAATTTTACTGCCCGCATTTCAAAATTCCCTGTATTCTCTTTTGAGAGAACATGGTTACCGCTTTGATACGGTCTAATGCAATGCAATGAAAATGCAGACCGGTGTGAAAACAGAAGGATTCAGAAATTCTCGGTTTGAAAGGATCGGAGAAGGGCGGATGCTCATAGCCTGAGAAACTGGCAGTCTTGGCTGCACCTCAGAGACAGCGTTATTGTGGTAGAGCCGCTGATCTCACTGAATACTAGATAGAGCCCACTCGTGGATCTCTAAAGCAATTTGCTCTGATGTTTGATGATTGGCTAAATAGATTCACTCAGAACAGAATGGACAGAATGATTCGTAGAACAAAATGAAAAAATAACCTTGTACATTTGGGTTCCTTTTATGTAAACCTAATGTAATAAAATACTAAATATAAAAAAGCTATTGTACTTAGAAACTATTTCTATCCATACACTTTCGTCTCACTATTCTTGTGAGGATCTTCCTACTGACACATTATTAATACAGCTAAATAATACTATGGTACATATAAACTACACCCTAAACTAAACCAATCAGATTTCTTTACAAGATATTTCTTTTTTGTTAAGGAGACTTAAGTGGTATCAATTTAAGAACAATTTATGTATGCATAATAAATGTATTTTGGTGCTACGCTCATCCCAGATGCTAGGGGTTAACCTGTGTAGTAGCGTAAGAAGTAAGTTTGGTTTGGAGCTACAGTACCATATGGTCACGAGGCTGTTTGCCTCACTAATCCTGTTTGAGGAACTTAGTGTTTGTTGCTCAACCGTATATTTAATTCTTTGTTTCATTTAGCTGCTTGAATATTTTGTGCATTATGTTGGCTTGGTTTAAATAGAAGTTAATTTGTTGTTTTCTTTAATAAAAGATGATTTCTTTTTTTTGCTTATGCTTGCATAACCTGCTCATACCCTTACAGTATGTGGGCCTCTTGCGTGACAAGCAAACAGCAAGCCATGAGGTCACAACAAACGTCTCTTACCTCGTGGGCCTTCACATGGTGCACCGGAAATGGGGTAATGCTAGGCAGAGGCACATTGGTGGGATGCCAATACAGACGCTTGTATAGCCTCGGAACAAAGTTGCAATTAAAACACACTGCTACAGTAGGATAAGATACAAAAATGGATAGATGGATGGATAGATGGATGATGCAATTTGCAATGTGGCTTCAACAAAATTTGGAAGTTGATACATAAGTTAGTGAGCTACTTGGAACAATAAAAAAAACCATTATTCATTTGTTTTGATTTTTATTTGCGGATTTCTGCAGGACACTTTAATATGCATTACTTAATCTAAACGATACCTGATATATTACATTGGTGACACTGTGATTTGTTTGTGAAATCAATCAATAAAAAAATAGAACCTGATAAAATCATCCGATAGTTGGCGATTTCCTGTACACACAATTCCAACTCATCTTCAAGCAAACCTTGTCGCAAACCTCCAACCCCAAGCCAGCGTGCGCCCTACAAGTGGGATGTTGCACATCATTCTTTGCTCCTTTATGATGTTTCGATGGTTGTGAGACTGAAGCCTGGTTGTTTTTCCATCTTGGCAGAGGCCCGTGGTGCTCCAGCAGAGAGTAATTTGCTTTGTCTCAGCTCGGCGGGACTTGTGGTGCTACAGCTCATGGCCTTTTAAGCACTTCCACATGTGCTGGCACTGTGAGTCTGATGAGGGCTGATGCCAGGGCTGGGCACGCCCCACAACTTGGCCAACTCTCCCTAAAGCTTAAGATCTCCAGCACCCTGTACTTTCCACAAACACCACAGCTATGTGGACCACTTCGCTGGATCCCCGTCTTTATAGACAAGACATTACATATATTATGTAAATCTATAGGTTTAACAAAAGCTCTATAATGCACAGTATATTGTATACCATACATGGTAAATATCATTAGCTAATCTGCACACTCATTTATAAATTTACTGAGGCATGTAGAAGGGTTCCTTAGCTAATTCCCACCGGACTGTGTCATTGCTTGAGACATGATCCACATACTCATGGCATCATCTAGAATCTTGCCTCACACTATTGCCATAAAACAAGGCATGAAATATTGAATCAGCCCTTTGCTCTGGGCAGAGAGAATCCCAGCACTGATCTCTGTCCAGCAAGCGAAGAACTAGCCCGCCTCACTTCATACTTCTCTCCTGTCTCATAAATGCTCTACGGTCCACTGCCAACAGGCCAGGGATTGAGAATTCATTTCAGCAGACTGAATGATGCCCAAACGGCCAATGCTAATTCCCAGCATGGCCGAACAGACAACAACCTGAACAGTTCTAAAAGCAGATGTACATACTTCATCTGGACCTGGACAAGCTACAGCTGATGTTAAAATGTTTGACATTGGCACCAGATTTTGGGGTAATTATGCTAATACAGCGCACATAGTTGTGCATGACTCACTTAGTGTTCTTTAATACCTATTCGTCTTTCCAGCATGGTGCATGAACTTAGTTTCAGCTTGGCTACAACATGGCATAAACAGGCTCAAAGCTCAAAGCAGGCATAAACTCAAGCTTCAGAACCATCCCTCTCTAATGGTCTGGTCCAAAACTCTAAGCCCTGATGCTTACATGGGGCTCAACCAATTGTTTCTGCAGTCACATTGTGATACTTTGGAAGCTAGCTAATGATTCTGGATAAACAGATTACACCCTGAATAAATTCCAGTGTAGGATTTGGCCTCATTTGACTTGGACAAGCTGGTGCTCCAAACTTTGACGGTACCAGATATTTGGGTATTTATGCTAATAGCTAACCTTAACAGTTAACACATAGTTGTGCGTAATTCAACTAGTGTTCTGAAAGATCTATTGTCTTTTTTCTGTTTGGCTAAAACAGGCTTTAAACATGAACTCAAGCTACATACAGTACTGTACCTATCACTAAAAATCACAATAAAGCTCTGATACACACATCTCAATGAGTTGTTACTATGATTAATTACATTAGAAGCGAGTTAATGACGATTTTCTGGATTTAGCATGAACACGATGATGCTTAGTACTTGCAAATTTGATTGATAACCCTTTATGGCTCATGCAGCGATCTCAAAGACCCATTTCTCATGGTATAAATGTAAATTAAAGTTCCAAAACTTGCTCACAAATGATATGACTTGCTTGTACATGCATTTAACTATGGTTAAAGAGTGATGCTTTGTTTAGTATGATGCATGTTTTTTCTGAGGTTTTGTACAATGGAGAGATCAGACCAATCATGGCTGTCCATCATCCTCTCTCCTAAGCTTCCTTTGTAGAAAAAATGTTAAATCCAAAACTGCGAACCATATAAATACCCTGCGAACCATATAAATACCTTTAAAGATGCGACTCAATGTTCCACAAAATACAATGTTCGTTGCTTTTTTTTTTATCACTTCTTGCATACATTCTTGTGTAACATGTGGAACCATGCAAGATTTTATGATCCCAATCTCCTGTTCTCTTGAACGTAATTATCATTAGCCCATCATTATATATAGCTTGATTAGCAACAGCGGTTCAGTACACTGGAGTGCAGAGTAGTGCAGCGGGTACATCTGCTCCGAGTCTGTCTCTCTTCAGCTTTTCTGCCCCATTAGCCTTAAGACTAGGACTATCCAGTAGAGATGAGGATCTGGACAGAATCTGGGACTTTACAGCTTAACAGGGCAAAAACCTGCAAAACAAAAAACAAACAAACAAACAAACAAAAAAAAAAAAAACACATGGCTGAGCACAAAACGTAAACCAAAGCTCATCAGTTGCCTATTGATATAATATTGAAATAATTAGCTATTTTACAGAGCATACTGTAAAAGAGCAGATATTTATTTTTTTTAAATACGAACCATTATGGCTTCCGTAGCTATTCCTCTGTTGCAATCTATGTGGAAGGCTTTGTCCAAAAAATAAATTTAGGAGACAGCTGTCCTTTTTAATAGAACATTATCCCTAAAAATGTGCAAAAAAATGCACATACCAAGAGCACCATGCACATGTATTGAAAATATTTCTAGAGGCATGTGTTTCAGAGGAAACTGGAGAACCCAGACACAGACAATGCCAACACGGACATATGGAGGACATGTGAAACTCTGAAATATAAAGCATGCTATTGTTGTATACCTTGATACTATAAAGGGAACACAATGGCTTAGAGGTTAGGTTGCCTCGTATCTCTAGGTTTTGGGGGATGATTCTCAATTGCATGTTCTTCATGTGCTTCAAAGGTTTTCTCCAGTTTTCAACCCCAGTACAAAGTCATGCGTGGTAGGTTGTCTCTAAATTGTCTGTAGTGTGTGATTGTGCCCTGAGATGGATTGCCATCTCGTCTACGATGTCCCCAATCTTGAGTCCCCTGGGATAGACTCCAGGCTTGTGTGACACTGTGTAGGTATATGGTATATGAATTTTTAAAGTATAACACCACCTTGCAACTCTAATGTCCATTGAAACAGTGGAATATGGAACATGCTGTAAGTGGAAAACCACCGCTTATTGAAGGTACTGTATAATTGGAGAAATTGTGGCAATTCGCTACATGTGGTAAAGAAGTTACATATAAAAGCAGCTGGAGTTCTGTTCTCAGGTAATGGCAGACACTGCTTGTCCATCCTCAGACAGCACTCGTGCCTCATAAAAATTGTGCTGAGCAGCCGAGTGAAGAGCGTCCCACTACAGCGAATGGCGTACATGAGAAGTGCTGTTCTTGGTATGAAAATCAATAGAATTGTTCTGTTATTGACACAGTCTGCTGGCCCCGCTTCAAGGTAATGGACCTTAAAGTCTCCATCTGTCTGTTAAAAACATTTTTGTCCCTGCAGGATATCCCTGCACCCTCAGCCTAAAAGAAAAGCTTGGTGGCACCAGGAAGTCAGCGATAAACAGATGGAGGCAAATGCTGGGTCAAGATTTGATGAATCTATACAGAGATGTCACTCACTGTTTGGTTTGTTTGTGCTTCATGAAACACTATTAACTTTCTATTCTATTATTTGATAAAAAAAAAATTAGACAGAATCTGTGTTTCTCTTTACTTACTTCATACTGATCATTAGATTTATTTTTTTTTTATTTACACACCATTATCTTTGTGTACTTATGACAAGATTCAGAGTTTAATGAAGTGTTCACGATGCGAAATTTTTACCAAAAGTAAGTATTCATACTTCTGAGGCTCTGAATGCTATTCAGAAGTAAAGACAGTTACGCAAACAGGGTGAAATTTGCTGAAAACATAGGTGTGTCTAAATTATACACACTTTAGATCCAACACTAGCTTAGATACAACACTAGCTTGAGTCCTAATAAAATACCTGACACGTTGATGTAACCACACTGAATGTATGTTTTGATCTGTAAATGCACTGAATGAAACACAGCATGCCATTTAAATAAAAAATATCTAAAATAATTCTAGTAAGAAACTTATACAGGATTCTAAATAGAATTTCAAAGTAAGAAGAAAAAAGAATGGAGCCTTTATTATCACCACATATACATTACAGTAGTGGAATTCTTTTCTTCACATACCCCAACTGAGGAGGTTGGGGTCAGAGTGCAGGGGCAGCTATGATGCAGCGCCCCAGGAGCAGGGAGGGTTGAGGGCCTTGCTCAAGGGCCCAACAGTGGCAGCTTGTCTGTGCTGGGGCTTGAACTCTGATCCTCTGACCAACAACCCAGAGCCTTAACCAGCTGAGCCACCACTGCCCCAAAATACAAAATTCTTTTGTACTTTAGAAGCATTTCGATTAGATTTGAGTAGGAATTGTCTTCTAGGAACTGACAAATCATACATATCTTGTAGGAGCATATAATGGAATCCATTTAGGGTCTTATTCAGGTCTATATGGAATATAAAAGTGTAAGTCTATAAGTATTGTGTTTGGTGAATTATTAGCCATTAATAACTCATACAGGTTAAAATGTTTACAGTATGATTTCTTAAGGTTTACTGTATTTGATACAGTATTAGGATCCAATACTCCTAAAAAGGGTGTTAAATATATAACTATAAAATGTTTAATTGATTAATTAATTAATGACTAGTATTTTAAAACTAGAACGTAAATGTAGAAAATGTGTCCTGAAGAAAATGTGAATGGTGCTTGCACGTGGCAAATCTCGGAGGCTAGTGCAGACGAGCATGTGACATCATCTGAATACTCTTGAGGAAGTTCCCCTCATTGTGCTGAGTGTTTTGATATGTCACATGTCCGTGTTGTGCTGAATTTTGATTTTCACGTGACATCACGTGACGTCATGTGACGTGACCAGAATACACGTGAGGCAGTTCCCCTCATTGTGCTGAGTGTTTTGATATGTCACATGTCCATGTTGTGCAAATTTTTTATTTTCACGCGAAATCACGTGACGTCACATGACATCATCAGAATACACGTGAGGAAGTTCCCCTCATTGTTCTGAGTGTTTTGATATGTCACATGTCAATGTTGTAAAAAGTTTTTTGATTTTGCATATTTTGGGGGCGGGCCTGCGGCACAACCGGAAGGCCAGTCGGTCACCAGTTTAAACCTTTGTTCAGAGTATCACCCTAAAGGAGCTGGTCGAGTTTGGTGTAGATAGTTCAAAAGCTTGTCGAGTTATAAACCTCCAAAGTTTATAATGGTAGTCTATTGGGAAAAAGGCCACTTTGAGACCCGGTACCGGAAGTACCGGTACTCGGATCGCTTAGAAAAGTCATAGAACACCTCTCCTCAATGAGCGATCGATTTGACACCTCATTCATGGGTCTAGGACAAAAGCTGCGGGACAAGTTACACGCCGAAGTTTTGTCCGGCACAATAGTAATAATTTTGCTTTGCAAGCACCATTAATAATTAACTAAAAAAAATTGATATTCAAAATCGCTTAATTAGTTCATTAATAGTTTTATCGCTTATAAATCAATGAAAAAGGATTTTTATTCACATGGAGGAGACACCGTTATTTAGATCTCATGGACAATTTTTCTTTAATGGAAATAAATTCTAAATGAGTTTAAAGTGAGTGTGAGAGCAGTGCTTTTTCCTGCTTTACAAATTAGTGTGTTTTCATTAAAGGTGAGTATATAAATGCATTGAACACAAACAAACGGCATCATTTTATTAATTCATCAACTCAAAACATCAACAAGGGGGGCACGGTGACTTAGTGGTTAGCACGTTCGCCTCACACCTCCAGGGTTGGGGGTGCGATTCCCACCTCCACCTTGTGTGTGTGGAGTTTGCTTGTTCTCCCCGTGCCTCTGGGGTTTCCTCCGGGTACTCCGGTTTCCTCTCCCAGTTCAAAGACATGCATGGTAGGTTGATTGGCATCTCTGGAAAATTGTCCCTAGTGTGTGATTGCATGAGTGAATGAGAGTGTGTGTGTGTGCACTCCGTCCAGGGTGTATCCTGCCTTGATGCCCGATGATGCCTGAGATAGGCACAGGCTCCCCGTGACCCGAGGTAGTTCGGATAAGCGGTAGAAGATGAGTGAGAGAGAGAATATCTCATACACGTATTATGATGTCATGGACCTCAATTGATTATCTCATGCCAATATTAAGATACATACTGGATGAACTGATGGAGCCTGTTTCCGCTTTAGCCTCAGAATGTGAAGAATGCTCCTCATGTTCCTCATGGTTTACTGTGTTTTGCATTCTGAGATGCTTTTCTGTTCACCACAATTGCAGCCACATGAATGAACAGATGTGTGGCTGTTCCTAATAAACTGGCCATTGTATGGTGTATGGCCACTTCTGTGTTAACAATATATTCATATTTTGTTTTTTTTATATAGCTGGACATCAGAGCAATAATACGCTGTAGTTCCACTAACTGAATAAATCAGCAATTTACACAACTTATAAATATTCGATTATTTAAAATTAGCATAAAGGCACATCCCTAATATTTAGGTATCCTACTTAGGTAGATCCCTAATATTTTGGCCTTCCAACTTGAATCAAACAAATATAGCTGAATAGAAATAGCCAATTTACTAAGAAATACACATATTCATACTTAAATATATCGATTTACGGGGGCACGGTGGCTTAGTGGTTAGCACGTTCACCTCACACCTCCAGGGTTGGGGGTTCGATTCCCGCCTCGACCTTGTGTGTGTGGAGTTTGCATGTTCTCCCCGTGCCTCGGGGGTTTCCTCCGGGTACTCCGGTTTCCTCCCCCGGTCCAAAGACATGCATGGTAGGTTGATTGGCATGTCTGGAAAAATTGTCCGTAGTGTTTGAGTGCGTGAGTGAATGAGAGTGTGTGTGTGTGTGCCCTGTGATGGGTTGGCACTCCGTCCAGGGTGTATCCTGCCTTGATGCCCGATGACGCCTGAGATAGGCACAGGCTCCCCGTGACCCGAGGTAGTTCGGATAAGCGGTAGAAAATGAATGAATGAATGAATATATCGATTTATTGCCTTAAATATTCCCATCTACTGTCATCAAAACCTGCAGTTATTTCCATATAAGGATCAAATACATTTTTATGTACAGTTTAAGGACTTTGTGGTCTGTGATGTTCTTGCTATTCTAATAAAGTGGAACCACTTTCATGAAATCGGAGGTGAGACTGACGGCTCAGGTGCGAAGGTACAGTAACTGTTCAGCCCATACCTCATGTTTCAACTTCTACACTTAACTCAATCACAGAACCTCAGGTGGTCTCCTATATTCCCTCTTTAACCTCTTATTTTCCCATCACCTAACACTCCCTGTGAGAAAACGCATGGAGTGTACCCTGAACCCAACCTCACATGAAATATCCCATGATGGCCAAATTTGTGTCAATGTCTGTGCGAGTCATCTCCTTAAGCTGAGCCTTCAGCTCCTGGCTCTGATTCAGTAATGGATGATTTATATCTTATCTGGGCTTGTAATGGAGAAGAAGCACTTTAGCAGGAGCTGGGCTATTTATCTAAAGGGATTCTCTTTTCTTCCTGAGCCAGAGAGAGAGAGAGAGAGAGAGAGAGAGAGAGAGAGAGAGAGAGAGAGAGAGAGAGAAAGCAAGAATGTGGAGACATTGTGGTCAACTGAACAGCAAGTCAGGGATAGAAAAACCTGTTTCTTTGATCAGAAAAGTGTGTGTGTGTGTGTGTGTGTGTGTGTGTGTGTGTGTGTGTTTATTAGGGCTGTCAGAACAAATTTTGAATACTATCAAAAATTCTGACACTATCTAGCACCTCTGAAAGTTCTTTGGTATGTTCCTCTTTCAGAACCTTCAAAGATGCCAGATAAAAGAAGGTTCTCTTTATGGCAAATGATTCCAAGCAGCAGATTGGGTTGCTACCACACATCTCCAAGGTTCAGTCCATGTAACACATAGGTTCTCACTGGGTTTTCTGGTTTTCTCCAACCTTATAAACATAACGTTAGGCAGATTGATTTGCAACTCAAGCTTGATTGGTGGTCTGTGTACAATGCCCTGGCATTCCATTCAGGGTAGATTCCCACCTCAGAGCATGTGTTTTCCCTGGAGAGATTTTGCACCAGAATAAAACTCTTAATGATGATAAATGAATGAGGAAAGAACTGCTGAAATGCTCCTTGCGTGAAGACAAATCCAGCATGGTCACAGATTTAAAGTAAATATTAGGGCAAACTCACAACATTAAAAAAAAAAAATACATATATATATATTGGAAGGAAATCTTTACTTAGAACGTTCATTAACAGGAAAACCTCTGGTTTAGGATTCTACTTTAAACGTGGCAAGAGGAAGAAACCAACTCGTAGAGCTTTTAGAGTAGATCCATATTTCTAAGCATATGGAAAAATACGTAAACGTTACACACATTCATTTGAATGTGTGCAATAATATTTTAGCAAACTTATAGGGAGACATTGAACCTTTTATTCCTGAACTTTTGACACAGTGAAAACTTTAGGTCCAAGTTGAACGTTTTTCTTTTCTCTCTCTCTCTCTCTCTCTCTCTCTCTCTCTCTCTCTGTATATAAAGCAACAAAATAAATGAAGTTAGTGAACAGACTGGTTTTTATCTCCTGTTGTTATTCACTTCGTCTGTATTAAATTGTTTAAAATTTCAAATACATTTAAATTTTAATAATTCAATTCATATGAATTACTATGGCTGCTGTAGTGTGTGTGTGTGTGTGTGTGTGTGTGTGTGTATGAGGTGTGTGTATGTGCAGCACAGTGCTGTAGCTGGCCCATGATCCCTGGTGGTCAGAGTGTGTGTGTTGTTTGGCAGGAGGTGTTTCCTCAGAGCTGGTCTGAGGCCAGTTTAACTCTGCTCTTTTAGCACCAGCGTGTGTGTCTGTGTGTGTGTGTGTGTGTGTGTGTGTGTGTGTGTTCAGGCAATGCTTAACTTCACAGATCCCTCTACATAGGAGTTCTTCTTTACTTTATCATGCAAAAATAAACACATAAATAAATAATCCAGGTTCAGAGCAATGTAACACACTTTCATTTATTTATTTATAACCTTTCAACATTTATTTAGAAATGGCTTGAAGCAAAAAAAAAAAAATAAAAAATTCTGGCTGAACTAGTTCTTTAATAACCAGCACATTCTCTCTGTGCATAACATTGCTAGTAATAACCAGCATGCTTCATTCTGTTGTGGTTCAAATCACCAGCATGTCCTCTCATTTCATTTCCGCCACATGTGGTGTGCACACGGAGGCCCGAATCCTCCTGTCTGTCCTCAGGAAGCCCTACCACCACAATCTCCTCCTCTTCCTCCTCCTCTTCTTCTTCTTCATCTGCTTTTCAAAGGATGGTAGAATGCTGCAGCTGTGACCCACACAGAGTTTGATTAAAGCCCTCCCTTGGGTTCCTTATTGCGGTTCCTCTTAATGCCTACCGTGTGAACATCATGCTGCATGTGTACCTGATCCAGCTCCTCATCCCACGCCCAACAGATGCTTTTAACTCCTTCTTCCTTTCGTGTTTTTCTTTCATTCACTGCTTTCTTCCTTCTTCACTCACAGGCAGATTAATCAATTGCTACTTCTCTTTTTTTGCGCTTCGACCATGCCTTTTAAGTCTTCCTGTCATCTGTTTGTCATTCACAGTAGCAACAAACCACGGCATGATCGTTCTTTCATTCCGACTGACAGATTCATTAAAATACAAAGCATTCACATGGAGGAAAGATAATAAAAATCATGGACAAACCTCAGAGTAAACATGATAGTGCTGATTAATTTGGATGGGACTAAACAAGTCTTGACTTGACTTTAGAAAACTAATCCCACCCAAATATGGACAAACTTTAGTCTTGTGCACTAACATAACCAGCTTTAACTCTTTATATCCAAAAAGTAATGGTTAAAGGTTCATATCAAAGGAGACAGTCAGGGATTTCAGAATTCATAAGTAATTATCCCTAATGAACAAGTCTGAGGTGACTGAGGTGACTGTGGTGAGGAAAAACTCCCTTAGATGGAAGAGGAAGAAACCTTGAGAGTAACCAGACTCAAAAGTGAACCTCATCCTCATTTGGGTGACACTGGAGGGTGTGATTATATACTGTTATAAACACCAGAGAGTGTTATTATGAACTAGATTTGTAAAGTTCGTCGCGACAAACTTTGATGTTGGCTTTGACGATGCAAGTATTCGCAAAGTCCGGTGCTTTTTGGAGGCGAGTGAACATAAGGGTCAGTGTTACATTTGGAAGCAAGTAGACAGAAAGCTAGGGTGCCAAAACATTTGGAGGTAAGTGGAGACGATCATGTTATGTCATCCGAATACTCTTGAGTTCTCCTCTTGAGTGCTGAGTGTTTTGATATGTCACAAGTCCATGTTGTGCTAATTTTTAATTTTCATGTGACATCACGTGACATCATCAGAATACACGTGAGGAAGTTCCCCTCATTGTTCTGAGTGTTTTGATATGTCACATGTCCATGTTGTAAAAAATTTTTTGATTTTGCATATTTTGGGGGCGGGGCTGCGGGACAATCAAAATGCCAGTCGGTACACCAGTTTAAAAGTTTGTTCAGAGTATCACCCTAAAGGAGCTGGCCGAGTTTGGTGTAGATAGTTCGAAAGCTTGCCGAGTTATAAACCTCCAAAGTTTATAATGGGAGTCTATGGGGAAAAAAGGCCATTTTGAGACCCGGTACCGGAAGTACCGGTACTCGGATCGCTTAGAAAAGTAAAACCTACAAACTTCAGACCAGCGTCTACGACATATCCGAATTTGGTGCATGTGACTCGAAAGCCCTAGGAGGAGTTACTATTTATAAATTTTTGTCTAAGCTTAAATAGGAAAACAGAATGTTGGCGTCTACAAAGCTACATAATTATGTCTTTTCTTCATTCAGATACAGTCTGACAATTGTGTATTGACCACATGGAGTTGGCATCTCCTCTCTGAATGTCCGAATCATAATGAAGTGGAATTTAACTGGAGCTAGTACATCTCTTGATACCTCAGGATCCTCACATGGTTGGCCTCTTTATACCGATGTGTGAAGAGTGCTGGTAAAAAAGGTTGAAATAATCCCATGAAGAAACACAGCAAAGTTTACAGTCACACATTTTACATGATATAAAAATAAGTGTGAGGATGGATGGATTGATGGATTGATGGATGGATGGATGGATGGATGGATATTGGAATCTTCTATTTTCAGGCAGAATTGAGACGCAAGTTCAACAGAATATAATTCACACACACACGTTTAATAATGCCATCCAGCAAACAATACTATGGTTAACCACATCACTAATTAAATACACAAAGGAATTGTTATACAACAAGCATTTTTCAGTGAGTATGAGATGTGTGTCGGGTGTTACGTGACTTTTACACTTCCATTTTAATAAGTATGTAAAACGTCAGCTTTTGTGTTACTTTTTTTTTCTTTTTTCTTTACACCAAAGTGTCCGAAATCCACGACAACCACACAATCCCACCGCAATACACTAAAGATTGTAAAATCTCTCTTTTGACCAACATATAAACTCTGATTTCACATAAAAAATGAACTGACAGCCGACAGCACATCACATCACATCACATCACACGCAATTACATCAGCGGATGTATATCACACATTATATCTGCTCTGATACCAATCCAGCATTTCAAGCCATCCAGAGTTTACATCCCTAGAGTTCAGGCACATTTCAGGTAACCCGATCGCTCGAGCACTAATAAAAATGTATTTTCCGTACATAGCAGTGTGAGACGCAGTCATCACAGACCAGATCAAAGCAGGAACAGCGCTATGCTGATGATACCACGCTGCCAGATTTGAGCGTGAGGTGGAAGATTCAGATGCGAGAAGCCAGCTAGAGAGGGTCTGATTCATTCTACTCTAAATATTTCTCTTCACTGCAGCCCATTGTGTGTGCACAAGGTCAACCATGGAACTGCTAATAAATCTATAACTCAGAACATGAAATAAAATGAAGCTGAGAAAATGTTTCTACAGCTGTTACCAAGCTGTGCCCAGAGTAAGAGTCTAGCCTTTTGTCGGATAGTGAAGTGAGCCTTCAGAGAGCCTTCATATCTTTGGATTCCTAGATCTGAAAGAAATCATCAGCTAATCATGGTGGAGTGTGTGAATGGCTTGGAATGCCTAGAAAAAAAGACAGAAATGGTCATGTCTGCTCGGATAAGAGAGAGTGAGGGTCATGACTGCTGAGAGCTGGCTAAGAGCTGGCTGTATTAAAGCGTAAAACACTTGCAGACATGCTGTTACATCTATCCATGCACCCATACTGTACATCTAGCAACATGTCCACTTACCTACACATTCATCCAATGCTTTTATCCATCCATCCATCCATCCATCCATCCATCCATCCATCCAATACATTTATCCACACATCCATCCATCCATCCATCCATCCATCCATCCATCCAATACATTTATCCATCCATCCATCCATACATCCATACATCCATCCAATACATTTATCCATCCATCCATCCATCCATCCATCCATCCATCCATCCATCAATACATTTATCCATCCATCCATCCATCCAATACATTTATCCACACATCCATCCATCCATCCATCCATCCATCCATCCAATACATTTATCCATCCATCCATCCATCCATTAATCCATCCAATACATTCATCCATCCATCCATCCATCCATCCATTCATCCATCCATCCAATGCATTTATCCATCCATCCATCCATCCATCCATCCATCCATCCATCCATCCATTCAATACATTTATCCACACATCCATCCATCCATCCAATACATTTATCCATCCATCCATCCATCCATCCAATACATTTATCCATACATCCATACATCCATACATCCATCCAATACATTTATCCATCTATCCATCCATCCATCCATCCATCCATCCATCCATCAATACATTTATCCATCCATCCATTCATCCATCCATCCATCCATCCATCCATCCAATACATTTATCCACACATCCATCCATTCATCCATCCATCCATCACATTTATCCATCCATCCATCCATCCATCCATCCAATACATTCATCCATCCATCCATCCATCCATCCATCCATCCATCCATCCATCCAATGCATTTATCCATCCATCCATCCATCCATCCAATACATTTATCCATCCATCCATCCATCCATCCATCCATCCATCCATCCATCCATCCAATACATTTATTCATCCATCCATCCATCCATCCATCCATCCATCCATCCAATACATTTATTCATCCATCCATCCATCCATCCATCCATCCATCCATCCATCCAATACATTTATTCATCCATCCATCCATCCATCCATCCATCCATCCATCCATCCATCCATCCATCCATGCATCCATTCATCATTCCACCCTTCTATCTATCTATCTATCTATCTATCTATCTATCTATCTATCTATCTATCTATCTATCCATCCATCCATCCATCCATCCATCCATCCTCTTACCTATACCTGTACATGTATCCATTTACAATAATGTGTTAAAAAGAGAGCATTACTGTACAGTAAAGATTGATGTTACAGACAGAAATACAATCAGAGCTGCTGGTATAAAATGAATGACACCTTCTGACCAATCAGAATTAAGAACTCAAAGGCATGTAATGATGGATATGATGTAATACCTGCCTACACATCCGTCATCTGTGTCACTTTTTCCTGGAAAAACCTTGCAGATCAGTGAGTAAGCAGAAGTGTAGTACTTCAGACTTGGGATGACTCACAATCATCATCAGCTCGCTAGTAAATCTGATCATTTAAATTACAGAAACCCAGCTTTCATTGTTTTTTACACAGTGTGAGACAAAAATAAACCTCTCTCTGCTCCACCTGTCTCTCTTCACTTCCTGTTAGAACTCAGGTCAGAATTCCTGCTTAGCACAGCTTTACACACAGCAGGTTGAAAATCTGCTGCACTGTAAGAACATAGTAGATCAGTCATTTATGAGGTCAGTATGTTCATATTCGTACACATTCATATTTTTTGCACATCAAATTGTATAATATTTTACTTACTGCAGCATTTAAAAATGGTTTCACCTAAAAATGGTTCTTTTTTAGGTTCCTCTGGCTTCCATGTAGAATCTTATAAATGATGCTATCAAAGAACCCTGAAGAACCCCTTCTGTAAGAGTCACAGCATGCTAATATTAATAAATACTATCACATTCATCCATCCATCCATCCATCCATCCATCCCTCCATCGAGCCTTTCATACATTAAACTATACATCCACCTATCCATCTATCCGTCCAGCCATACTTAAGTATTTACACATGCATCAACCCATCTAACTATCCATCCATCTATTCCTCCATCCCTCACTCCCTACATACATCCATCCATACGTCCATCTCACTGCCCATCCATTTACTTATGCGTCTACCCATCTATCCATCTACCCATCCTTCTGTCCATACATCTAACCACCTATTCTTCTAGCCATCCCTCCATCCATACACCCACTCTCTCATTCATCCATCCATCCATTCATCTATCAATCCAGCTCATTTTAATGCAGGATTTTGCTTTAATCTTTGTAAATGTCTTTAGAAATGAAGCATGCCGTGTGTATACATTATATAGACTCCTCAAACCACAGTATTGTGAGAACACACACACACACACACACACACATTTACATATGGATAAAATATAAATTAAAAAACAAAATTCATATAATAATGAGTAAATTGATTTTGTTTTGACATCCATTTACTGTTTTTTTTTTTTTAATTTCCTGCTTTTACAAAAAAAAGGTCTTTAGGTCCATAGGTCTATTCTATAGGGTTGCTACTGTATGTATAAGATGATTTGTTTGTTAAAAGTTTTTTAATCTGTTTTATAATTTGTTTTTTCTTTTTAATAATTTTTGCACCAACACCTAAACGTGTCTTCACAGCTTCGTTACATTAAAGCTTGCATATTTACATCCCTGACGTGCTTCTGGTGGATTCAGAAGGCTTTCTAGCTGCTTTTAGTTCTCACGATCAAAGGCAGTGGCATGGATTGGCAGATCTTAGGCTACAAGCATTTAAAATGCTGCTGTGTAGCTTTTTCCTTCAAAGGTAAGGGTGTAGATTTCATGCCTCCAATGACTGGAACATCCCCCGAGAGTGGGGATTAGTGTAACAAATCCACTGGAATTGATGGGGTTAATGGCAGAGCCACAGCCCACCACGGTCTCACGGACACAGTTCAGAAAGCATGTTTAGCAACAGAAAGTCACCTGTAACTAAACTCCTCCTGCCCGTGTAATGCGATAAAACAATGTGGGATATGGTGTATTATACAAGCATGGCTATGAAATGCTGCCTGAACAGGACAAGACTTTTATAAAGAATATTAACCTCTAATAAAAAAAGTCTTGGTTTCTTTTTCACTTTTTCATCTTAATGCTGATTCCATTATTACTGTGCCATTTGGACATAACAAATTAAGCATTTTCTAACAATTTTAAAATTGACCATCATAAAAAGATTTGATGGTAAAATGAATTATCTACAAACAATTTATTGCTTGGCTGCATTTCTGTTTAAAAT
The DNA here is from genome assembly GCF_030014155.1 of Tachysurus vachellii. Taxonomy (NCBI): domain Eukaryota; kingdom Metazoa; phylum Chordata; class Actinopteri; order Siluriformes; family Bagridae; genus Tachysurus; species Tachysurus vachellii. The sequence continues at coordinate 5,925,851 of NC_083461.1, forward strand.
GAGGATTAATTTGAAGTAAGTATGGGTTGAAGTAACAAGGTGAATGTAGTTTTTTTTTTTTTTTTAAAGCACAGAATTAGCAAATAAACCAGATAGGATAAATCCTTGCTAATTCTTAATTAATACCTTAATTAATATTTTTCATTCTCAGTCAGAATCTGAAAAAACAGAACTAGAGAAAATATGTTTTATATGCAATATTTATTGAAAGTTTTCAGTTAACGGGGATGAATGTATGAAATAAAATGTGATGTAAATCATTCATTCATTTTCTCCCGCTTATCCGAACTACCTCGGGTCACGGGGAGCCTGTGCCTATCTCAGGCGTCATCGGGCATCAAGGCAGGATACACCCTGGACGGAGTGCCAACCCATCGCAGGGCACACACACACTCTCATTCACTCACACAATCACACACTACGGACAATTTTCCAGAGATGCCAATCAACCTACCATGCATGTCTTTGGACCGGGGAGGAAACCGGAGTACCAGGAGGAAACCCCCGAGGCACAAGGAGAACATGCAAACTCCACACACACAAGGTGGAGGGAGTCAAACCCCCAACCCTGGAGGTGTGAGACGAACGTGCTAACCACTAAGCCACCGTGCCCCCCTGTGTTGTATACGTTTACCTATAATTAATGTTTAATTAATCAAGCTAATGTTTTTCCAAGTATGCAGACGTCGGACAGAATCTTGATGAGTAAGATATGATACGATACGATACGATACGATACGATACGATACGATACTTCAATGCATGTTTGATATGTAGCTTTAGCAATTTTATTTTAAGGTTACCATCATTGTTAAAGTTTTTATATTGAACAGGATTATTTACTGAACAAACATTCTATTAGATTGCATTAGCCAAATGTACTGTAATTTCTTAAAGTGTTAAATTAAATATTTTACAAATTACAGTATACCATCCCATACTGATCACCATTCTTTAAGACTCCTGGGTAGGCTAGGCCATGGTTCGACTTGCAACATTGCTAGCCGTAAAAATAAATCAAAATATACCATCAATGAGCTCAAACTGTCACGCCTATCATGGAATCAGACTTAAAGCACAGTATTTAGTAATTAATCACTCTACTATAGGTTAGGGATGTACCGATTCGATATTTTGCATCGGTATCGGCGCCGATCCAAGCATTTTGAGTGGATCGGGTATCGGTGGTATATCCGGTAAATCCGATACCCGTGGTCATGGGCGTCGGAACTATTATATGTGGGTGGGACAGGATCCACCCACTTTTTAAGACCAATAATATTGGACCCACCCACTTTTACCGTCTCTATTCAGCGCATATGTCTTTTTTGTATCCATTCTGCTTGAGGAATGCCCTAATAAATTAAACTCCATTCCGCATTTTACCTACACCATTGACCACGCTGCTGCTTCCTGAATTCCATGGGCGTCGGAACCTTTATATGGGTGTGGGACAGGATCCACCCACTTTTTAAGACCAATAATATTGGACCCACCCACTTTTACCGTCTCTATTCAGCGCATATGTCTTTTTTGTATCCATTCTGCTTGAGGAATGCCCTAATAAATTAAACTCCATTCCGCATTTTACCTACACCATTGACCACGCTGCTGCTTCCTGAATTCCATGGGCGTCGGAACCTTTATATGGGTGTGGGACAGGACACGCCCACTTTTTATTTACTTCCGACGCCCATGCCCGTGGTGGTTGAGTAATGTCAATTAACTAACTATTGCTTGAACTTATAAGAAAAATACACGAATATATTAAATTACATTAATGAAAATAAATATAATAAATTTTATAGGAAATATGTTGCACAACCGCCTGCGACAGACTGGCAAGTTTAGCAGACGGCCTTTCCATTTAACTCAGCGCGTTAAACATGTCGCTCATTTGGGTGCAAGGTTTACCATTTAATACATTTTGCATTGTGTTTCAAGAGTTCTCATTTAAGATTCACTTTAAAATATTGCCTTTTCTTTAGAAAATAATTAAATTTAATAATTGCAGTATATATGGTTTAGATTGTTATACCGCTAACTGTTAAAAGTACTGTTTACTACTGCATTAATACTTTTTTTTACGGTTTCTTGTGTTTTCATTTGGGGGGGCACGGTGGCTTAGTGGTTATCACTGTGGCCTCACACCTCCAGGGTTGGGGGTTCGATTCCCGCCTCCGCCTTGTGTGTGTGGAGTTTGCATGTTTTCCTCCGGGTACTTCGGTTTCCTCCCCCGGTCCAAAGACATGCATGGTAGGTTGATTGGCATCTCTGGAAAATTGTCCGTAGTGTGTGATTGCGTGAGTGAATGAGTGTGTGTGTGTGTCTGTGCCCTGCGATGGGTTGGCACTCCGTCCAGGGTGTATCCTGCCTTGATGCCCGATGACGCCTGAGATAGGCACAGGCTCCCCGTGACCCGAGGTAGTTCGGATAAGCGGTAGAAGATGAGTGAATGAGTAATGGGGATTTTTTTTATTTCTTTGCCAGAAACAAATAAATCTTAATAACTATACATTCTTTAGTTTTAAAGGTAGAAAAGAACACAGATATCGGATCGGTATCGGTATCGGCCGATACTGGCAAATGCTGGTATCGGATCGGAAGAGAGAAAAGTGGTATCGGTACATCCCTACTATAGGTATTTAGTCACAAGGTTCAACGTGCAGGTGTTTGTATTTTTTTTTTTACTTTTTTTTCTAAAGTTTCTAAAGACTAAGGATGTGCTTTCATGGTTTTTCAAAGTCAGGTGGAGTCATTCTCATATGTGCAGCTAAGCAACTCCTGCAACCTGTTTTAAGGCATCAGCAGATGGGAGTAATTGTGAGCCTGCTGGAAAACAAGCGCACCTCATTTAAGTTTTACTTTCCTAACGTCTGTTGCTCAAATTCTTCAGGAAGCTCTTTTTTTTTTTATCCCTACAGGCATCTGTTGCTGAGGACTGGTGGGCATATGTTTTCAAGGACAAGCCTTTTATACTACTCGTTGATTGCACTTTTATGCTTGGATCATGTCAAACATTGAAACAAAAGATAATGATAGGCTTAGTAGAAATAATTATATAAATAAATGTTAGCCACGTGTCCAGAAGTCATGGAGCCAATCGGCTGAGACATGTGTCGAATCCTAGGTAGTGTATTAAGGATAATGCAGCTAAAAAATAATTGTTTTTACTATTATCAAATGCATATCATAGCCTCCAAAATATAACTACACAAATTAGTAAAGTTTACGCTCTTTGGTTGGAAAAACCTTTTCTCATGAGCTTTTTAGAAAGTTAACACAAGTGATTCATTCATTCATTCATCTTCTACTGCTTATCCGAACTACCTCAGGTCACGGGGAGCCTGTGCCTATCTCAGGCGTCATCGGGCATCAAGGCAGGATACACCCTGGACGGAGTGCCAACCCATCGCAGGGCACACACACACACACTCTCATTCACTCACGCAATCACACACTAGGGACAATTTTCCAGAGATGCCAATCAACCTACCATGCATGTCTTTGGACCGGGGGAGGAAACCGGAGTACCCGGAGGAAACCCCCGAGGCACGGGGAGAACATGCAAACTCCACACACACAAGGCGGAGGTGGGAATCGAACCCCGACCCTGGAGGTGTGAGGCGAACGTGCTAACCACTAAGCCACCGTGCCCCCCACAAGTGATTCATCCATCCATCCAATACATTTATCCATCCATCCATCATTTAACTTTTGGTCAGTCCATCCATCCATCCATCCATCCATCATTTAACTTTTGGTCCGTCCATCCTTCCATCCATCCATCCATCCATCCATCCATCCATCCATCATTTAACTTTTGGTCCGTCCGTCCATCCATCCATCCATCCATCATTTAACTTTTGGTCCGTCCGTCCATCCATCCATCCATCCATCCATCCATCCATCAATCTATCCATCATTTAACTTTTGGTCCATCCATTCATCCATACTTCCATCATTTAACTTTTGGTCCGTCCATCCATCCATTTATCTTTTGGTCATTCCATCCATCCATCCATCCATCCATCCATCCATCAATCATTTATCTTTTGGTCATTCCATCCATCCATCCATCCATCCATCCATCCATCCATTTATCTTTTGGTCATTCCATCCATCCATCCATACATCCATCCATCCATCCATCCATCCATCCATCCATCCATCCATCCATACATACATACATACATCCATACATACATACATCCATCCATCTATCTATACAATCTATACATGCATACATGTATCTGTCTGCCTGTCCATCCTTGCAGCTAGATAGATGTTGCTTTATGAAGTAATTTCTCTATAGTCATGTTAAAACTTCATGTTTAAGTGTTTTTTTTCTTCTTGATGCATTCTTACTCTGGCCAGTTATGCAAAATTGCATGAATTTCCCCAGTTTTGATGTTACCAAAATACTTTGTCTCACATATTGCTATTCATCGTTCCTATTTTCTTCCCTTCACCTCCACTACGACATAAGCACATTCTAAAAGTCTTCATCAAAACCTCATCCTTGTAGATGCAAATTGATTTAAGCATGCGAGCTACAGTAGCTAAAGAGAGCAGGATGACCACAAAGCAATTCACTCTGCATAGATCAGTCTGTTAAATCATTCATTTGCTCTTAGCATCGTTTAGGGAGTTGTCCATTCTGACCTAAGTGCATCACTTCTTCAACATTACATGTTGTCCACCTCTTGACAAAGTGTTTCTGTGTTTCCATCCAGGAGATTTATTTGCATACAAACTGATTTGCAAGTGAAAGAAGCTTTTTACTCTGAAACCAAATACAACCTTTTCATGTAGCTCAGCTTGCTTCATGTGCTGGTCTGATTTTCCTCCAAACGGATTGTGTCCGATGGCCGCAACATTTCTTTTACATTTTAAAGATATTTAATTGATGCTTTTATTTTAACTTTATATCTTCGTTTGACCTTATCACATCCATAAGCATGAAAACATTTGAACTATATTAAGCTGTTAAACTTCAACAAACACTCACTCACTCATTCATTCATTCATCTTCTACCGCTTATCCGAACTACCTCGGTTCACGGGGAGCCTGTGCCTATCTCAGGCGTCATCGGGCATCAAGGCAGGATACACCCTGGACGGAGTGCCAACCCATCACAGGGCACACACACACACACTCTCATTCACTCACGCAATCACACACTACGGACAATTTTCCAGAGATGCCAATCAACCTACCATGCATGTCTTTGGACCGGGAGAGGAAACCGGAGTACCCAGAGGAAACCCCCGAGGCACGGGGAGAACATGCAAACTCCACTCACACAAGGTGGAGGTGGGAATCGAACCCCCAACCCTGCAGGTGTGAGGCGAACGTGCTAACCACTAAGCCACCGTGCCCTCCCTCTTCAACAAACAATTAAGCCAAATTCAAGGTCGGGTCAGGGGTCCGAACTATTTAAATTTGTATATGTAGCATTATGTATTTAGCATCTTCATATGCTATAGCATTTCAATTTCCTTTCGCTGGAGCTAAGAGGACCAAACAATGTTTCAGCATGACAATGCATCTGTGCACAAATCCAGCTCCATGAAGACACGGTTTTCCAAGTTTAGAGTAGAAGAACTCAAGTGTCTTCCACAGAGCCCGGACTCTGACTGAGCCACATCGAACACCATTGGGATGAACACCATTGGTGTGCCTGATCTCACTAATGCTCTCTTAGATAAATGAACACAAATCTCCACAGCCACGCTCCAACATCTAGTGGAAAGCCTTTCCAGAAGAGACGAGTCGAGCTTACTATAACACCTAAAGGGAGAATTAATCTGGAATAGGACGTTTAACAAGCACATATATGCAGTGGCGGAACTAGAGTTTTATACAGTACATGGGGTGACCAAGGCAACTTTAGGTATATTATGTATATTATGGCTAAACTGAGGGAACGAACCGATCTCTCTTGTCTGATTAATCTGTTAATAGCGTCTAATGTCAATTTATATAGCGTCGTAACTTTCGAATATTTTTCTGGAAAACTAAATCCTGATGTTTAATCTCAAAACGTATTTGATGTTTTAGTATTAGTCTGTTACAGTATTCTTCTCTACCTCTCAACTCCTTCTTGTCATTGTTTGATGGATTTGAAATGTTGAGCGTCATCGTGACCAATCGTCAAGCGAAGATTTCTTTTGATAGGTGAAATGAGATGTCAATCAGCACAGTGCTATCAACTAAAAATTCAGGGTGGCACCTGGGGTGGCCAATCAGATGTCAAGGGTGTTCAGTGCCACCGCGGACACCCCTCTGGCTCCACCACTGCATATATCTGTGTCTGGTCTCCACAAACTGTTCAACATGTAGTGTATCTGAGAACATATACATTTTGAGGTATACTTTATTACACTCTTATCTCACACTCCATGATTAATAAATGACTAAAATATATTTAAAAACGGTTGTAGCTTTATTTTAAAACGTTTTCTACTATAAATAGAATTACATAAAGTCAATGAACAAAAAAATGAGGCAACGTCAAGACAAAAAAAAATCTGCAAAGTTGTTTTTCCATGAAATTTTACTTCCCAGTTCTGATCTTGTCCAAAATCTGTTAGAGGTTGAGGTATAAAAGGTTGATAAACGTTATAAAGCGTGGGTGTACAAGTTATATGAGAAATTTTTAATTGCAGAAAATAAAATAACAAACCCTGGAGCGATATTGATTTCTCTTCATTTTAAGGTCTTCACAGGTTTTATTGTTACTTATAATAATGAAGACTGAACCCACTAAATATCATGTTGCTTAACTCATGTCATTATCTTGTTGATTTTTTTTTGCCCCAGCAGTGTGCAAATGTTAGCACATTGTCCTACAATTAATACCAGAGCTGTCTCTGAGTCATTTATCCCCTGGCATAAAGTCACCTCCCTATAATAAAGCACTTATTTACAGTCCCATAAGGATGTGAGCAAAGCCAGTTAATAAGTACTTAAGTACAATGATTAAGGTCTTTGTTGGAAGCCTTGTCTAATTTTTTTTTTTCGTACCCTTTTTTGTTTTGTCTGTAGCACTGATAGTGATTAAACTCTAATAAATCAAAACTCACTACATCAGTAAGTGAACAAAATAATTCGTTTTTTCCCTCTAATATGGCTGATGCAATTTTTTCCTCCGTATATATATCAGTATTTATTTCTCAAATTCCTTTGAAGCTGTAACACCGTGGTTTATTCTTAAAGATGCTTTCCAGGATATAACCTAATGCCGAAGTTCAAATAGCGGAGATGGTGATTCAAAGGCATGACTAGCGAAAAGGTTAAAAGCTCCTGAGTCTCACAGACACATTCTTCAAGGGGCACGTAATAGGATCAGCGCCTCCATAACTCTAGCGAAGAGCCAATCCTGATCCGCTCCTGCCCCTCGAGCCTGAAAGGGACTCCTGCATGGCGATGCGTACTGCTCTGGGATTTTAAGAGCGGTGAGAGCTTTTTTTGGCTTGAAACTCAATTTCCATGGTGTGTTGCAGAGGACACACTTTAAATCCAGGATCTAAGGCTATTATAATTCAGGCCACATAACCTGCTCTTTCGATGGAAAGCTTCAGCCATGATTTAAGTGGCTTAAATGGACTTCTGCAGGGAAGGATTCATAAAAATAGCCCTTAACAAACTTTCCCAAGGCCAGGTCCTGCTCTGCGCTAGAGAGTCATCCCTCTTTGACGTATTGTACTCGGCATCTTTAAACAAATTGTGTGATTTATGATGATGTATTGGCCCAATTTCCTCATTCATCACATTAAAAAATCCACCTAAGCACCTTGATGAGTGACTGAATGTGACTCTTCCATCACTGTAATTGTTCTTATCAACTTTCCAGACTTAAAAATCTCTTATATGCCAGGCTCAGACATAGTTATGAAGAAATCCAGACCGCCGTTGCTTAGCACTGAGGCCTTACACCAACAGGAAGTCATCAGACTACCGTATGAGAGCGATGGAGGGTGAACCATGACCTCCCCTTTGCACCCATTCAGAGATTTGCGTTTTGTTAGTGTAGACCTCCGTTTTTTATCGAGACTCGTTAGTTATCAATTCCCAAGGTTCTACGGCAAGCATGACAGTGAGATGGAGAACATACGCTCGGTCGGACGTCCACACCCAGAGGTGAGAGAGCTGAAACCATGCGAGTCAGACATCCGCTGTTGAAAGAGAGCTCAGCATGTTGCTTTGTTATGACGGACAGTTCTAATAATGAGGGCCAGATCAAGAGCTCAAAGCAGACATAGAAAAAATATTAAGCAGCTCCATACCGCAGGACATCCTTTAACATGGGTCAATTTACAGCTTCTCAGAACAGAGACCCTTGGCTTCATGCCATCAAATCTTATCATACACAAAAAGAACCAAAGGGTTCTCTGGATGGTTAATTATTCAAAGCTTCCTAAACGTACTCAACTTGGAACATACAATGTTTATACACAGATCCTTTAAGTCTTCCGCCGCATCTCCAAGCAAAGCAGCATCAGAGGTTCTACATTTAAGAGTCAAGCGTCAAGAAGTTTTTATTGTCATTTCAACCATATGAAGCTGTTGCAGTACAAAGTGAAATGAGACAACGTTTCTTCAGGATCATGGGGCTACATAAAACAAAGACAGAGCTAAGGACTTAAGTAAGTTAGTCCTAGATACTGTACATAAAGTGCAACTGTGCAACCTGGTGCAAATAGTGTAAGACAAGACAAACAATACAGGCAAGACAGTGTGGGACTAAAGACAGTGCAAACAAAAAAAATACAAGACAATACACAAAAGACAATACAGTGATCCCTCGTTTATTGCGGTTAATGGGGACCGGAACCCCCCGCGATAGGTGAAAATCCGCGAAGTAGGATTGGACCCTCTAGGAATTTCCGTATATATGTGTGTGCGGGTACCAGAATGTTTAAAATATGTATATTTATACTTTATATACATATTTTACTTAAATCTATTTAATTATAAAACCTTAATATTATACATGGCACTTAGGAGGCATTGTAAGGGCTTAACGAAAAGTTAATTTCGAACACAACACTAAGATACGCGAGACACAGTTGACAGCGTGAACGAGAGTGGCGAGATACAACAAGGGAAGAAGCTGGGAGAAGATGCGATGATGCGCAGCCAATCAGCTGACAGGATACATCCACTCGTGCTCTCATTCGTCGATCTCGCGCCGGGAACCAATCACGTGCCTTGTCTGAGTGCCCGTGGGTATGTACAAAGCCTCTGAGAGAGTTTCTGTCTTTGTCTGGCATCCTGGGAAACCGTTTCTCTTGCGCATCACGATGAAACAACGTTGCTTTCCACAATACGGATGCCGATATGGTGGCATTTTTGAATTTTTATTTTCAGATTAATATTTTTCAAAAATCAGCGATGCACTGAGGCCGCGAAACTTGAACCGCGAAGTGGTGAGGGATTACTGTAAACAGAAACAGTACAGTATACCAGTATAAATACTGTATGTTTAGACAATATTACGTTTGCAGAAATACTGGAATGAACACGGTGTTACAGTATAGCAGCAGTTACCTGAGATAATGTAAAGTATATTGTGTAAAACAGCAAGCAATCAACTGAAATCTCAGACAGAATGTGCAAATAGCTAAAAGTGTGCAAAAAACAGCATGTAAACAGTTTGATGGATATATATTTGAAGTGTGTGTATTTAGTGTAGGTCTGTGCAGTCCATACAGTTGATGTGCGTGTGTGTGTTGTGCTCAGTACAGTTCAGCTACTAAGCAGTCTGATGGCTTGTGGGAAGAAACTGTTACACAGTCTGGTCGTGAGGGCCCGAATGCTTCGGTACCTTTTTCCAGACGGCAGTAGGGTGAAGAGTGTGTGTGAGGGGTGTGTGGGGTCATCCACAATGCTGTTAGCTTTGGTGTAAGTGTCCATGATAGAGGGAAGAGAGACTCCAATGAGATTTAACCTTTTTTTTGAGTATATAAACTATATACACTCACCGGCCACTTTATTAGGTACACCTTACTAGTACCGGTGTGGTCTTCTGCTGCTGTAGCCCATCCGCCTCAAGGTTCGACGTGTTGTGTGTTCAGAGATGCTCTTCTGCATACCTCGGTTGGAACGAGTGGTTATTTGAGTTACTGTTGCCTTTCTATCAGCTCGAACCAGTCTGGTCATTCTCCTCTGACCTCTGGCATCAACAAGACATTTGTGCCCACAGAACTGCCCTCATTGGATATTTTCTCTTTTTCGGACCATTCTCTGTAAACCCTAGAGATGGTTGTGCGTGAAAATCCCAGTAGATCAGCAGTTTCTGAAATACTCAGACCAGCCCGTCTGGCACCAACAACCATGCCACGTTCAAAGTCACTTATATCACCTTTCTTCCCCATTCTGACGCTCGGTTTGAACTGCAGCAGATCGTCTTGACCATGTCTACATGACATGGTAAAATCTTGACCCCCGCTAGTTCTGGTGCTCGTCTGAGGACAGGAATTTAGCGCAAGACAATCCACTGCAACGCGGACTAAACCCTGTGTACTGCAGATAAGGTACGGCGTTTTTTTAATTTCCTGAAAAGTAACTGTTTTGGAGATACGAGGATTCCGCCCGACAGCGACGAAATGTTTAAATCAACTGATACGAGAATTAAAAGTAAGTCGTAAGGAATAAAACATTGGTTCATACTGTTACAGGAAAACAATCAACAAAAGCATTGTGTGATGTGGTCCGAGAAGCCATCATAACGTCGATTATTTTCCTACAACAGCATTCCGTTCCTTTTAAACAGTGACTTATACAGTGATTTGCAAGTATATTTTATTTATTAAAGAATGAAATGAAATAAATGAAATTTTTATCCATTTATAGCTGTGTTTCATGTTGTGGAATGTCTACAAAGCGAGTTTCTGTTATTACTAATGTTATAGCTACAAAAGTGGTGGATGAGAGGGAATAAAAAAACACCTTGAGGTAGATTTACCATGTCGTAAAAAACCTACAGTAAATGAGCAGTTTTACCTGCCACTGACAAAAATTTATAAACTTTACCTCTATTAAAATATCAACATTAAATTTTCAACAATTGCACAAATGTAACTTCCTCAATACAAACCTGTGACTTATTGTCTTAAGCTGAACTACTTTCAGAGCTGCTGGAAGTTTTTATGTTAACATTTTTTTTTTTTTCATTTAATCCCATACAGAGTGTTAGAGTGAAGCTAACATTCAGAGCTTGAAGATGGATCCATTTACAGCATAACAACGGAGTAAAGCATCTATCATCTTTAGCTAATATGAGTTCCCTAAGTTCCAAAAAGAACTTTCTATAGTCTGAATACACTATAGCCATCTTCTGACATTGTGTTTGAGCACATGGTGTGGAATGAATAGTGTTCGGTAGAGCACGAGGTCTGTAGCAGATACAGTAGACTCGTGGAATGCGATACACATGATTGCAATTCACGTTCACACACGATATCATTTGATAAGATGTGAAGCAGTTGACAGTTTTTACAAAAGCCTGAAGTAGCGCTGAGCACCTCCTAGCTTCGGCTCTCGAGAGAATGCGCTAATTAAAAAAAGTTCTTTTGTGTCCGTTTAATTCCTGCTCTGGTTTTAGATGGGATCGGGTGACAGCCTGAGGACAAAGAGAGAGCGAAGGTTCTGCGACAAAACACCAGGCTCTAAAGGATGACCTGAGGGTGCCCCAGGCTCACCACCTGGGATCTGTTACCTGAGACACACTTACACACACCGGTGTAAACACAAGTCTAAGTTTTAGCTAACTCGTGTACATCAAATAGATCAGACATCGTTAAATGTGTTGAATTTTTAAAAGGTTCATAGGTTTCAGTGTTCAAAGGTTTATAAACAGATCCTTTAAGTCTCAGGTGACCAACATCGAAATTGAACCATTTTTCTCATATAGATCCCTGTGTTTCTGTGGTTCTGTCAATAGAAACTTTAAATGGAATATTTAAAGAGCTTTATAGCTTAATAGCTTAATAAGAGTTTTATCATTCAAAGAATGCATAAGGTGAAACTAGTGGCAAAACTTTTTGGAATTGTATCTCGGTCTGTATAGATAATGTTGTGAAATGATTTATAATAATAATATGATTACTGTATATAACGCAACCTTCTAACTTTGATTCAAAGACCATATTGGGTTCTTGTCATTGAACTGTTCAATATGGTTCCACATGAAGGACCATTTCAGGCTTCCAAATTTGAAACAAATGATAGAACCCTCACTCACTCATTTTCTACCGCTTATCCGAACGACCTCGGGTCGCGGGGAGCCTGTGCCTATCTCAGGCGTCATCGGGCATCAAGTCAGGATACACCCTGGACGGAGTGCCAACCCATCGCAGGGCACACACACACACTCTCTCATTCACTCACGCAATCAAACACTACGGACAATTTTCCAGAGATGCCAATCAACCTACCAGGCATGTCTTTGGACCAGGGGAGGAAACCGGAGTACCCGGAGGAAACCCCCGAGGCACGGGGAGAACATGCAAACTCCACACACACAAGGCGGAGGCGGGAATCGAACCCCCAACCCTGGAGGTGTGAGGCGAACGTGCTAACCACTAAGCCACCGTGCCCCCCGTGATAGAACCCATTGAGTTATTTATTTTTTTTTTTGGTGTAATATTTCCCTGGATGCCAGTTCTTTGCAGAAGAATTGATGTTTCTTTAACCAGCTTTCCACTTGTGATCCCAGGCTCTCATTGGCATTGGACTGTATGCAAATATTTTACATAAATGCTCCATGTGAGGAATGGTTGCCTCGGGCAAGCCTGTAATTCTGTACACGAGACATCATGCTTTAGCTAAACATTCCGTGACTGTGAATTATTCTAGCAGCTAGCTGACACCTCAGACAGCTCAGTCATAATACAGCATGTTTACATGGAGGCTGTGTTTCAAATGCATTCATCACGCATTGAAGAAAAGCCCTGAAGAAACACACACTGCTAGAAAAAAGTGCCATACCTGCCTGTTTTTTTATGAGGTAAAACAAGACTCTCTCTCTCTCTCTCACACACACACACACACACAGCCTTATGACATTATGATATTTGTCATTGGAGAAATTTCGCAATTGGAAAAGTTGCACTTAACAAGCTAGCCTATACTATATAAAGAACGAATCCCAAGTGACTCGCTGCTACCTGTGTAAGTGCACCGCACAGGATATGATGTAATGGCTTCTACATAGCATGTAGTACAGTGTAATCTGAGCTAAAGCAGACTGCTGTAGTAATTATCTAACCAGGGTTTAGCCAATCAAAGTGCTGAATCTTGAGTGGTTGCCAAACTCAGGACTCATTTTAGACGTTAAAGTGAAGTAGTGACGTGACATACGGCTAAGTACGGTGACCCGTACTCAGAATTTGTTCTCTGCATTTAACCCATCCAAAGTGCACACACACAGCAGTGAACACACACACACCGTGAACACACACCCGGTGCAGTCGGCAGCCATTTACGCTGCGGCGCCCGGGGAGCAGTTGGGGGGTTCAGTGCCTTGTTCAAGGGCACCTCAGTCGTGATATTGCCGGCCCGAGACTCGAACCCACAACCCTATGGGTTAGGAGTCAAACTCTCTAACCATTAGGCCACGACTTCACAAAGGAAAGTTTTCGTATATCCCAGGCTATTATGAGAGCACAGAGCGCAGGGTCCATCGTGCGACGCCCCTGGAGCAGGTGAGGTTAAGGGCCTTGCTCACGGACCCAACGTAGATGTCTCAGCAGCTTGTGGGCTTGAACCCCAACCCAGCGCCTTGACCGCTGGACCATCACTGGACCATCAGTGTCATTAAAGACAATTAACTCATTCGCTGAGGTCACGTTTTATCAACCTCGTCTCTTAAAAAAGGTGATTTTGTTCAGTTTCATTCAAATGCCTAACGCCACCCTTCACCTCCTTAACGTATATCTTTAGTCATGCAAATTATGATTTTGCAATATGGGATCATGTTGGTTTTGACATACAAAATTTGAAAACAGTACACAACCTGAAATTTTACCAAAAAGTAAAGGTGTAAAGTTAAGATCACATTTACTATTTATTCTATGATCATGACTTAACCATGCTAATGTTGTTAGATCAACTTACGTTCTCAGAAAACTCCCAGAACACACCACAACCTACAAACAAACCCAGACTACACCTCTCAAGAGGTGCGCCCTCAAATACGTACTGTATACACTGTTGTATGCCGTTTTGTACTATAAATAGTGTGAGTCGTGTGTTCACATTGAAAATTACTACAACAAGAAAAAAAAGTGCACTTCAAGTCACCAGATGATTTACTTACTGAACAGAAAAAAAATAACAAAACGACGGGTTTATTCATTCATTTTCTACCGCTTGTCACAGGGAGCCTGTGCCTACTGTATCTCAGGCGTCATCGGGCATCAAGGCAGGATACACCCTGGACGGAGTGCCAACCCATCACAGGGCACACACACACTACCTTTCCTAATATTACCAAGCTATTCTGCTGAATATTGACTTCTTGAGATAGCTAAGATGCTGGGAAGATACCGTAAGGTGAAGATATAAGATGGCTATAAGATTAGTCTGGTTTTCTTAAAGTGAGTGTATAATTGGTTATATTCAATTTTCTATTTAATTTAATTTGGTTAAATTTGGGTGGACACGGTGGCTTAGTGGTTAGCACGTTCGCCTCACACCTCCAGGGTTGGGGGCTCGATTCCCACCTCCGCCTTGTGTGTGTGGAGTTTGCATGTTCTCCCCGTGCCTCGGGGGTTTCCTCCGGGTACTCCGGTTTCCTCCCCCGGTCCAAAGACATGCATGGCAGGTTGATTGGCATCTCTGGAAAATTGTCCGTAGTGTGTGATTGCGTGAGTGAATGAGAGTGTGTGTGTGTGTGCCCTGCGATGGGTTCAAATAAGTCCAGGGTGTATCCTGCCTTGATGCCCTCCAGGCACAGGCTCCCCGTGACCCGAGGTAGTTCGGATAAGCGGTAGAAGATGAGTGAGTGAGTGAGTGAGTGAGTGAGTGGTTAAATTTGGTAGTAAATGTCCTGATAGACATTCTAACATGATAACTGGTGTGTCTGAAGTGAGCAGCACAAACATATTCCACATATCTGCATTAATCAGACATCCATTTAATCCCTAAGCATTTGATTATTTATTTCTTTTTTTATGTTTGCTTTAGCTTGTGGTGGAGCTGCTGCACTCTTGTGCCATGTTGCTTGAGTTTATGAATAATTGCTGAATGATGTGCTGACTTTAGTCTGCTCCGGCTTCTGTACAACACTCTGCCAGTCTTGGTCTGTTAATTATTGATCTCCTCATCATGTACACACCTCAGCCTGACTGAGCAATCTGGGTGTTACTGAAGCATGTCTGCGTGTAACGGGTGTGTTACGTGATGAATGTGTATACAACCAGGGTGTGGATTTAGTATTATTTTTAAACTAAAGAATAGAAATAGACAGAGGAATGTGTTTCTCAGCCCCTTTAACATACCCGAGCTCATGGATGCCGTTGACTGGCTGGTGTATTTGAGACAGACAGGGGAAAAAAGGACAGGGAGTCGATTCTTACAGCTGTTCTTGATTTCTCGATGTTCCATTGTCTGGATTTAAACTTGCGATATCTCCAGAGGATAGAGCAAACACTTTTACGTTGCACCACTAAGATGCTTTATTTTATCTTAAGGGTTGTGTCTGAATATGCATGAATCGAATGCAGTAAGTATTTATTTGAATGCAGTAAGTGCTGAATCAAATGCAGACGATACTGAATCAAATGCAGTAGATATTGAATTGGGTGCAGTAGGTACTGACTCAAATGCAGAAAATACTGAATCAGATGCAGTAGATACTGAATTGGGTGCTGTACAGTACGTACTGAATCAAATGCAGAAAATACAGAATCAAATGCAGTAGATACAGATTTGAAGGCAGTAGGTGCTGAATCAAATGCAGAAGATACTGAATCAAATGCAGTAGATACTGAATTGAATGCAATAGGTGCTGAATCAAATGCAGAAGATACTAAATCAAATGCCGTAGATATTGAATTGGATGCAGTAGGTACTGACTCAAATGCAGAAGATACTGAATCAGTATCTGCAGTAGATACTGAATTGGATGCAGTAGGTACTGAATCAAATGCAGAAAATACTGAATCAGATGCAGTAGATATTGAATTGGGTGCAGTAGATACTGAATGGAATGCAGAAAATACTGAATCAAATTATTTCAGATTTCTGTGAAGCTGTTTTGTTGCATTGCCTATTGTTATGTCTCTATACATATAAGATTAATGAAGCTTTTTGGGAAACTCAGCCCTGGAGGCCAATCAAATGTATGCATTTACAGTACTAAAATTGATGTAGAGAGAATTTATGTGATTGGTGAAACCAGCTATTTTGAACGTTTCTCTTACTGATGTAATATAATCTGTCATGATAATAAGCTACATGATGATTCTGAACTGCCTTCTGTATTGCTTCCTAACGCTGGCTAATTTAACCTCAACATGGAACATACGACTCGTGACAGCCAGCATTTTAGCTCTAAACAAAAACAGAGTACAAAGCGTTCGGGACGAGACGTTGACATGAACCACCAACACTGGCGCTTTGAGGAGTGACAGGACCCCCAGCAGCCCACCGTTGGCTTCCTAACTCTGAGAAGCGAGTAATCCTGACACCGGGCTTTATGGAACTGCATGTTTAGGCTGCTGTCGTCCTGTTTTCCATCTTCTCTGAACTCCAAAAATCTGAACTCGGCATGAATCCACTTTCACTGAGTGTAGTGATCATTTAGGGCACCTTTAAAACAGAAGGATATAAAAAATATGCATAAATAAACAGCAAGCAGCAAGCCACCAATGAATGTGTCTGGAAGATCTAGAAGGTCTAGAAGGTCTGCTTTTAATTGCCCTTTAGTGTTTATCTTCTCGTGGTGCACTACAAAGCATTTCTTTTCTTTCACTTTCCATGCAAACCACTGATATGTAATCCATATTATAGCCAATTCGTGACAGATGCAGCTGCGATAAGCTTCGCCTGAGGTGTTTCTGCAGATCAGCCATATTGGATAAATAAAGATAAATCCAGAAGCGGTGAAAATCGTAGTCTTGTGCCGTACTGTTACAGTAATAGACGATCTGGGCCGTGCTAAACAGGCATGTTTGTTCAAGATTATCAGGATTTCTTTGAGATCAATGGAAAATAAAAAATCCTATCCACATGAGGCCCAGTGCATGACCCAAAGCTGGGTGTGTGTCTGGGTGAAACACACTGGGAGAACTGAGGCAGGTTTCAGTACAACAGTGTCAGACCACCATCACAGCATCAAAGAGAGAAGACTGATCCTGTTTCTCTGTTTACTTTCTTTTTTACATGATCTCTCTCTCTCTCTCTCTCTCTGTCTCTCTCTCTCTTTCTCTCTTCCTCTCTCTCTCTCTCTCTCTCTCTGTCTCTCTCTCTCTTTCTCTCTTCCTCTCTCTCTCTCTCTTTCTCTCTCTGTCTCTCTGTCTGTGTCTCTCTCTTTCTCTGTCTCTCTCTCTCTTTCTCTCTTCCTCTTTATCTCTCTCTCTCTCTCTCTCTCTCTCTCTCTCTCTCTCTTTCTCTGTCTCTCTATCTCTTTGTCTCTCTTTTTATCTCTCTCTTTCTCTCTTCCTCTCTCTCTCTCTCTCTCTCTCTCTCTCTCTCTCTCTCTCTCTCTCTCTCTTTATCTCTCTCTCTCTCTCTCTTTCTCTTTATCTCTCTCTCTCTCTATCTCTCTCTCTCTTTATCTCTCTCTCTTTCTCTGTCTCTTTATCTCTCTGTCTCTCTCTCTTTATTTCTCTCTCTCTCTCTCTCTCTCTCTCTCTCTCTCTCTCTCTCTCTCTCTCTCTCTCTCTTTCTCTCTCTCTTTGTGAATTCACTTCGATTTTTCAATTCATGCTGCTTTATTGGCTTGACAATAACACCGCATTTGTATTGCCAAAGCTTAGGGCAGAAAGTCTGGATATATTAAAGTGTAATAAAATAAGAGATTGAACATTGTAGAGTCTGTAAAACTACAAAATAAAAAAAAAGGTTAAGGGTTAAGTTAAATATTATAGCCCTGAATGCCAGGAAAATAAAAAGTAAGGAAAAAGCTTTAATAGTGTCATGGTGTGCAGGACTGATATTTTTCTTCACTTCCTCGAGTGACTGATTGCACTTCTAACACTGCCATTTGTGAATACTTCAGTTTTTTAATTGAATAATAAATTATGCATTTGAAATGCTGTGAAATGTCAATCCATGAGACTGAATCTGATCACTTAAAGTATAGTGAATAGAAACAGTCCTTCTCTGACCATGAAGTCAATACGAAAGAAATAGCGTGTCATTTCTCCGAGAAAGCACAAAGCTCACATGACAAGTCTGAATCTGAGGTTTAATAAAGATCTCACTGCTGTCCTGTGGAGTATCTCAGAAACCCGAGGAATTTCATTTAAGACTCGAGCCGAGTTTACACACAGAGCCGTCTGCCGTCACCACTTAAACACACTCGGTGTGTGAGTCTAGTCCTCTCAGAACAGCAAATACAGAAAAAACCTCCAGAATCCTAGTGGGAATCTAAAGCAAACAGATGTCCAAAGAGACAAAGTAATGGACAAGATAAATGGAAGGGCGAAACGTTTAAAAAAGAGAAAGACGAACAGTTTCGAGTAGAGATGTTCACAAAAGACTAGAAAATAGAAAGCGCCTCAGTTATGGTAAGAGATTTGGGAATAGTAGTAGTTACTGTATCGTAGGTCGTAGTCGTATAGTCTACGTATAGACGTATAGTCGTAGGTTCAAACAGTTGTTTACATCCTACCTGTTTTTGTCCATCTTATACTGTATGTCCTCAGAGGAGCAGCAAACGTCCAAAAATCCCCACTTCCACCACCACCATTTAAATATGCATTAAAGCTCAGACAAATTATGCCTTTTTTGCTAGGTTTAGCCTGAGTCTTCAGCTCATCAGGGACACACACTCACACAGGCCTGGAATAGCAGGCTCATCAGTGAGGAGTCCTCCGGCAGCTTCTGGCAGAGAAGAGAGTAGAAGATAAGCAGAAACCAAAGGGAAAGAATGGAAAGGGCCAGATAGGAGCACAGCCAGGCCTGTGGAGTGGAGGATTAAATGCAGGATGATGTGATGGCCTACGGCTGCTCAGAAGCCTGCAGTCATAATGCAGGGTTTATAATATTCAAGATGTTACATGTTACAGCCATAAGGCCATTTATAAAAGCCCCGATGAGGGTCAGTCAAATGTTAAACCTAAAATTATGTAATTTATTAACCTCCTAGTTATTCATTCTAAAATTAAGAGGGGTTGAAAAACAAATCTATAGTATATAAAATATATAATAATAAGCAATATATATCGACGCTGTCGGGCGGAAACCTCGTATGTCCAAATTTGGTCAATTTCATATTTTTTCACATATCGATGCTATTGGTCAGTCCCCACGTGGGTCTGTTATTTTTACAAGTTATTAACCAATCTAAAGTCTTGAAAATAGCTTGAGCGCAAATCTCATAACTCCATTGGACACTTCAACTGTCCACCTCTTCCTCACTCCGTGTGAGAGCTTCACGGCATATTTCTCCTCAAGAAGAGTCGCAACGAATCAACACGTCTTCTGAGGTAAATGTCTTCAAAACACTGGGCTCAAAGAAAAAAAATCTTGACCCCCGCTAGTTCTGGTGCTCGTCTGAGGACAGGAATTTAGCGCAAGACAATCCACTGTAACGCGGACTAAACCCTGTGCACTGCAGATAAGGTACGGCGTTTTTTTAATTTCCCGAAAAATAACGGTTTTGGAGATACAAGGATTCTGTCTGACAGCGACGAAATGCTGTTTTCTGTCTTATTGTATGATTGAATCTAAACACTGAGTTCATGTAGAACCTGGAAAGCATCTACTGGTTTATTAAGTGAGGAATAAAAGTAAAAAAAAAATCCTTTAGAGTTTTTTTTAATGATCGTTATGGCTGAAAATGCTCATTTCATTTTGTGTTTTTTATTGTTTTCTTTTTGAGGAAAACTGAATTAAAACCTGAAATCACAAGCACCGGATTCTTCTTTCTAACTTCTCTCACTGAGACACATCTGTAATGACTTTCTGCCAGAGAAATCTGGATTAACGAGCGTTGTGACGTCACACGACGCGTCACGGCACGAATCTGCTTGATTTTGGTTGATTTTGTGAAATTTGCAATGACGTGATGAAGCTACTGTTATTATACCAAATGTTTTTATTTTAACTCACTCATTGCAGGTCCTGGAGACCGTTACAAAGTTTTATTTATTTTGGGAAAAATTGTTAAGAGATAAGGGGGCACGTTCGCCTCACACCTCCAGGGTTGGGGGTTCGATTCCCTTCCGCCCGTCGATTCCCGTATTTATTGCATAAGATTATATTAAAGTGTTCCCTCTCTGAGAAACCTAGGATTTCTTTAGGTAAAATTTGTTCTAAAAGTATTTAAATCGTATGTATTTACATGTAATATGTATTTATTTAGCTTGAAAATTAGATATTTACTATAAAAACAGACTTGTGCTGATTCTTTAAATTATTAAACATGTTTTTTATTTTATTAAAAGTGTGCTTTAATAAAAATATATATAAAAAAAAAACAAGGGTTTAAATAAAAAAAAAAAACAACGCGATTGATAAAAATGCAAAGAAAAAGCTCAATTGTCTGAAAATTGTCACTGAAAAGGTTGCAGAATGAGCGAGTGCTCCCTTGAGGCACTGTAAACTTATCACACACACATATACACACAAACACACACACACACACACAGCAGCATCACAAAATAGATTCATGAAAGCGTGTGACATGATCAGAAATAATACAACAGAAACAATGTGGGCTTGTTCGATGCAACACAAACCATCAGAGCGAGACGATGTTCAACAACATTCACACACACACACACACACACACACACACACACACACACACACACACAGGCTGTGTCTGAACACCTGAGCTGCAATCATTGGCATTAAAACAAATAACTCAGAAACTATACCAACTGTGAAATGAGAAATATGGTACGGAGTGTAAAGAAAAAGAAAAACAAATATTTGTCAGATAGAATTATACAGAATTCAGATTCTCAAGATACTCAACAGTTAAAAATATCTCTACTATATGTGGGCTTACTCAGTCATTCATTCATTTTCTACCGCTTATCCGAACTACCTCGGGTCACGGGGAGCCTGTGCCTATCTCAGGCGTCATCGGGCATCAAGGCAGGATACACCCTGGACGGAGTGCCAACCCATCACAGGGCACACACACACACACACACACACACACACTCATTCACTCACACAATCACACACTACGGACAATTTTTCCAGAGATGCCAATCAACCTACCATGCATGTCTTTGGACCGGGGGAGGAAACCGGAGTACCAGGAGGAAACCCCCGAGGCACGGGGAGAACATGCAAACTCCACACACACAAGGTGGAGGTGGGAATCGAACCCCGACCCTGGAGGTGTGAGATGAACGTGCTAACCACTAAGCCACCGTGCCGCCCTTACTCAGTCATATCAATTTTAAAATAAATATATATATTTTAAAAATAGTTGTTGTCTTTTGCCCTTGGTTTTTACAAGCAGCTTGGTAGTCAATAAAATTGTCGCAAAACACTCTTTTGTTATCATTAGATGCTTTAAACAAGAGTTCATACAGGAAAAGATGCATAGTTCTACAGAAATCCCCAACGTGTCTATGTCCATGAAGGTTTCCTCTGGGTTCTTCTCCCTAGTCATTCTCATTATGAACAACTAAGGGTGTTAACAGTCACCCCTCCATTCTGTGGAGGATTGGAGTTAAGAACCTCTGGATGAAAACCATCCTTACCTCCAGCACAATGTAAATAACAAGTTGGGAAATGTAATAGACATAAATAATAAAGAATTGCATAGGTCTCTGTTGCTGATGAGATCAGTGATATCCACTTAAACCTTATGTTCTGTTTAATGTATGTCTTATTCTCCCAGGTTATCTATGTAACTTTTAAAGACAGATGTTTGTAAAAATAATCAAACATCTAATATAACCCAATTAACCTCAATGTCGCTATAATACAATATTACATACTGTAGATTTAAAACTTTTCCATATAGCAGCTTTAAAATGTGTCTTGTTCTTTAAGTTTTTATTCCATGAATCCTACAGTGAAGGATCCCTTTAAAGATGTCGGTGCTCCGTTGGATCCTAAGGATTCTCCGAACTATCCGAAGAACCACTAAGAGACCAACTTTTCCAATAGTCCTTCTAATGCTTGGTTTATGTGCACAAAAAGAAAAATAACAAGACAGGAAATAAATATGAAATTGACTAGAATGATAAAATACAGTCATGTTGAACACTTTTACTTCACCCTCTTACCCTCATCTAGAAGTTGGACCAAACATAAGAAGTTTTTTTTAAATAGTGGGTAAACTAAAGCAAGTGTTTAAGAGGCAGCGGGGTTTTGTTGGTTAAATGCTCTGTGTTAATGAGCTGGATCACCATAGTGCCACTCTTTAATCTAAACAGAACATAAGGGTCAACTAAACTCCATTTCTATATTGATGTCTTCACAAAGTCAGTCATTCCAGCCAAATATCCTTCCAGTCATCTGGTAGAACTTCATATTAAAGGGCCGGTAAAAGTCTCGTAACCTCTGCATCACCTCCGGATCGATGTTGGGGTGTGTTCGGCCTTTAGTTTTGCCCAGGCAGTGAGGCTTGCTGCTTCCTTCAGCCTTCTTCAGACATGGAAAGCCCTTGGTCTTGTTGAAATAGAAGTGTTTGTCTGTGATGATCCTCTTCAGGCCCAGGAAGTCCTGCACACGGCCGAGCTCTCCAGCTGGGTCACTGATCAGCCGCTCGCCGCTCACAAACAGGATCTGATTCATGGGGAAGAACTGGAGCCAGTTGTCAAGGTGCTTGGCGTAGATACCAATCTGGATGGCGCTCCATGAGGTGTCGATTAGGCCTGTAGTCCTGTTTTTGAAAGTCAGGCTTTCAAAGGTGGGAATGTCTGGCTTTTTAGACAGTGTCTGTGTGTAGTCTGAGATGGCCCGGGTGACCGGATCCCTCACCACCACTATGAGTTTGGTTGAAGGTGACATGGAGTAGATCCGAGCTGGTGCTTCACGGGTCACAAAGTAGCTGGGCGTCTTCTCCATGGTGATCTGACCCTCCAGGGTGTTGGGCATCAGGTCTCTAAAGACAGGAAAGAAGATGAGTCAGGAACTATTGAATGCCAACTCAAACCACTTGCTTAATCAATGTTACTCTGCATTTCAGACTCTCCACTAAGCACCTTTTTTCATTTTCATGATTAAAACTGTGAGCAATTTAAAAACATTCCATATTATTGGTATACCGAGGTATAACAACCAGGCAGGAATACCAAATATGACAAATTTGTTTGAAGTAAGTTGTTTTATCTATCATTGTTGGGTTCCTGGGGGGTTAGCATGTTTACTCTGATCGTCTTCCGTGCGATGAAGTTTTTGGACCTCCGCTGAGATGAGGCCGACTCTGTGAGAATCCTGAGACATCTACAGATCTACCAGCTCCAGTTGGACTCTGTGATACTAAGAGGAGATCTGAACTCCATGTGATCCTTACACCAATACAACACTTGTCTGACTGTATATTTGTAATCACACCATCTAGTGTCACCCATATGAGGATGAGGTTCCCCTTTGAGTCTGGTTCCTCTCAAAGTTTCTTCCTTTACCAATCTAAGGGAGTTTTTCCTTGCCACTGCTGCCTGAGTCACCTCAGACTTGCTCATTGGGGATAAATACACATACATACATGCATACATACATACATACATACACACTGAACTATATATATTTTGAATTTTTATTATATTAATTCTTTATACTTCTCCTTATGTTTATCTTCTGTTCTATGTTTATGTTCTGTAAAGCTGCTTTGAGACAATGTCCATTGTAAAAAGCGCTATACAAATAAACTTGAATTGAATTGAATTGAACTTCACATCTCCAGGGTTGGAGGTTCGATTCCCTCCGCCACCAATTGAGAAGAGTTGATTATCTGTGGTGTGGCACTGATACACGAGCAGATGCTTTCCAGATCATCTACTGTATAAACAGAATGACCTTTGCCAAGACAGGAGAGCCAGAGAATTTCCAGCTAAATCTTCTGTGGACCAATGGGACATGTTTCCCCAGAGCCTTTTATAAACACCCTTCCATCATAGCACAGCAAAGCCTGGGTTTCTCTCACACTACACTCAGTCTGCTCTTTCATACTGTACTTCACAAAGACTCCATCTGCTCTACTCCAAAACATACAAGTCTGGCCGGCTCTCTTACGGTAGCACAGGGTTAAATATCATTTTCAACAGTATTGCTTTACAAAGTGAGCCATGATGCTATTGGACAAATAGCCTTCACTTTAGAGCCACAGTCTATAGAAATGATCGATGTCTAGCAGATGCTGTCATGGTAGATACTTAGTTTCGGTGATGAAAGAATTTTAGTCATAAGAAACATCAACACATTGGAGAATTCATCAAAAGCATTGAAACCTCCAGCTGTCCAGAGGGAACAGACGTAATATTTGACTCGTGGTTTTATTCAAACTTTGGTTTGACCTCTGAGGTTTAAAAGAAAGAAAATGGCTAATCTATTAGTCTATGATGGACGGTCTGTGCCGCTCGCTAACTCTCCCTTGTCTGCCCCTGTCTCAGTCAGTCATTTTTGCACTCTATCAGACTTGTTCACTCATTCTCTCTCTCTCTCTCTCTCTCTCTCTCTCTCTGTCTCTCTCTCTCTTTCGCTCTCTCCTTCTCAACTGCCCTCCAGGACATTGACCGGAACCAAATCCCTATATTAACAATTTATAACCTTTATTATCCACCAATTAGGGCATGGCAAAAAATTTCTCCTTTACAGCCCCAAGTACAGAATGGATCCCTCAATTATTCATCCCATTCCACTCAGAATGGGGGTTAAGGCCTGACAAAATGCCCCCCTTGCCCACTATAGCAAGCACAGTTTACAGGCAATAAAAGCATTAGCAGAGTCAAGGTCAGAGGCTTCATCAAGGCCCTCCGGTCTACCAGAAGAGATTCTCTGCATGTGTGGCAGGGTGCACCGATACCCCTCAGCAGTGTGTGAGTGTGTGTGTGTGTGTGTGTAGTGACTTTGAGAGTTTTCAAAGTGTGACAGTTAGTGTTTATCTGCCGCACAGCTGGGATGGTAAACGGTTGTGCTCGGATGAACACACAAGCTGTTGAAACGAGGCAGAAGCACTGCAAATCTCGACTCAATGGAGACCGAGAGAAAGTGTTTGTTCTGCAATGTTTTAAACAGCCAGGCTTTTAGAGCGATGCAGTAACATGACACGCAACAAATGCTCTTCCACCATATGTCGAAAATCATAAATAAAGCAGGAACATTGATGAGTTGCTTGAAGTGCTGGGTTTCCAGAATAAAAGGGTCTCTCCTTAAAAGACACCATGATGTGTAAATCTATAGAATATATATATATATATATATATATATATATATATATATATATATATATATATATATATATATATATATACACACACACTCACCGGCCACTTTATTATTTACACCTGTCCAACTGCTCATTAACACAAATTTCTTATCAGCCAATCACATGGCAGCAACTCAATGCATTTAAGCATGTAGACATGGTCAAGACGATCTGCTGCAGTTCAAACCGAGTGTCAGAATGAGGAAGAAAGGTGATTTAAGTGACTTTGAACGTGGCATGGTTGTTGGTGCCAGACGGGCTGGTCTGAGTATTTCAGAAACTGCTGATCTACTGGGATTTTCACGCACAACCATCTCTAGGGTTTATAGAGAATGGTCCGAAAAAGAGAAAATATCCAGTGAGGGCAGTTCTGTGGGCACAAATGCCTTGTTGATGCCAGAGGTCAGAGGAGAATGGCCAGACTGGTTCGAGCTGATAGAAAGGCAACAGTAACTCAAATAACCACTCGTTACAACCGAGGTATGTAGAAGAGCATCTCTGAACGCACAACACGTCGAACCTTGAGGCGGATGGGCTACAGCAGCAGAAGACCACACCGGTACTAGTAAGGTGTACCTAATAAAGTGGCCGGTGAGTGTGTATATATATATATATATGTATATATATATATATATATATGTATATATATATATATATATACATATATATATATATATTTATTACATATATATACTGTATGAAAATAGACATAATAAGGAACATATCGTCGCTGTCAGACAGAATCCTCGTATCTCCAAAACCGTTATTTTTCAGGAAATTAAAAAAACGCCGTACCTTATCTGCAGTGCACAGGGTTTAGTCCACGTTGCAGTGGATTGTCTTGCGCTAAATTCCTGTCCTCAGACGAGCACCAGAACTAGCGGGGGTCAAGATTTTTTTTCTTTGAGCCCAGTGTTTTGAAGACATTTACCTCAGAAGACGTGTTGATTCGTTGCGACTCTTCTTGAGGAGAAATATGACGCGAAGCTCTCCCACGGAGTGAGGAAGAGGTGGACAGTTGAAGTGTCCAATGGAGTTATGAGATTTGCGCTCAAGCTATTTTCAAGACTTTAGATTGGTTAATAACTTGTAAAAATAACAGACCCACGTGGGCACTGACCAATAGCATCGATATGTGAAAAAATATGAAATTGACCAAATTTGGACATACGAGGTTTCCGCCCGACAGCGACGATAAGTAAGTTGTTGCTCTTTGTCACACATGTTTTTCTGAAAATGTGATTTCTGCAAAAAACCATTAAAAAATGCTGGTTTATTGTTTAACCATTAGTATTGTTTGGGTTTAAAACTCACTCACTCACTCATTTTCCACCGCTTACCCGAACTACCTCGGATCACGGGGAGCCTGTGCCTATCTCAGGCGTCATCGGGCATCAAGGCAGGATACACCCTGGACGGAGTGGGTTTAAAACTGCTTGAGTATATTAATTTCTTCATGTTCATTTAAAAACTTCTTTAAGTTACATTGTCTATAGTTCAATGTATATTTCTAGAATATTCCTTCCATTTCATAAAAGACCAAAGTCACATCCAAGACTGCTTCCTATTGTATGATATATAGTTCAGTACATTCTAGTGAATATTTAATAACAATAGTGTAATTTGATTTTGTAATTATTTTAATTTAATTAGCTCATAGATTTACTCGTTCACTGTAACGTATATGTAAGTAATAAAGGCTTCTTAAAAAAAAATAAAAAGAAAACAAGAAAACAAGCCACAAGCAATGGGCATTGGTGGCTCAAAAAACTAAGGCTCTGGGTTGTTGATTGGAAGGTTGGGATTCGATCTCCTGTACTGCCAAGATGCCTAGCTGTCACAACCAGGGAGGAAGGAGACAGACCCGTACGCAGGATAGCTTCAAATGAAAGGGGTTTAATAAATAAAGAAGACAAAGACAGAAAAGACGATCACTGAAACAATACAAATGATGACACTTAACAATGACTAGACATAACGAAGGGTAAACGTAACTAATGATTCCGCGCTGCCATCGGCAACGCGGCTCACTTAAATATAAAAGACAATGATGACACAATATGGATCAGGTGTGACGACAGGGAGGAGCAGACGAAGGCGTGGCAGACACGTGACGAGGAACGACAACAAATGCACATGGCTAAAAAGTCCGGGCTGAGTCCTGACAATGCCACTGTTGGGCTCCTAATCAAGACCCTTAACCCTCTCTGCTCCAGAGGTGCTGTATCATGGCTGATCCTGCGCTCTGACCCCAACTTTTTGACTGTTTATGATCTTTGTCTCTCTCTCTCTCTCTCTCTCTCTCTCTCTCTCTCTTCCAAATAGGTTTTCTCTGGGTTCTCCCGTTTCCTCCCAACTTCTAAATCATTCCAGTAGACATACCGGCTCCACTAAATTGCTCCTAGATGTAGATGTGTATTGGCACCCAATTCAAAGTGTTCCTGGGATGGGGTCCAGATCCACTGCAACTACGAGCAGGAAAAAGCAGATAAATGAATGAATTAATGAAACCAAGTGCCAAGAAGTGCATTTGTGACAAACCCCCAAAATGTCCTTCTTAAAGCAACCTTAAGCTTTGACAAGTTGGAGTTCATGCCTACATCCTGAGCACAGGACTGCCAGAGAGAACGGAAAATGACAGTGCCAAAAGAAATAAAAATGGTTATATAATATGGGCTGCGCTTAATCTCTGATCACGAGGTGTCCGAAGGCCACGATACTTAGAACAATTACCCATGTGGACAGCAGTGATGTAACTGCCATGTCTATGATCTGATCACGAGCAGAGCCAGATCCTACCCTGTAATTCAGGTATCATGAGAAATGACAGCTAGCTACAGTACGGCACTCTGTCAAATTAACCCACGAGTCTCAGAAATGGAGCTTGACCTCTCTTTAAATCCGTACACGCTCTAAAAGTACAGAGAGAAAAAAAAAAAGTCAAAGCCTCCCTTTCTCCCAAAGTTGCAGGAAAATGATTGTAACACAATAAAGGATGGAAATCACTGGAAATGTCTGAAGTCAATGATGGAGCTCATGTAAATACTGCTGATGATTTAGAGCTCTGATTCCTGGTCCAAGCCACAATAAAAGCAGGCTTTATTCGCCAATCTTCAGCGCTCATCATCAAGAAAACGCTGAGTATTTTAAAAAGCTTTTGAAAAGTAAACGCCTCAGCCAAAAAAGTGGATGGTGGCTGAAATAAAGGATAATCTAATACACACTGTTATGTGCCTGTCATACGTTTGATATTTCCAGACATGTGTCTTGACCACCATCTGTGTGCAAAGATCATACCAAGTTCAGGACGATGATGATGAGTAAAGAACTTCCTGTTGAAGGGACAACCACCCACAATCCAAATCTCTCCAGGCTTGAGGCTACTCATGTCCAGCATGGGGCCCCTGTTATCCAGCCCAGGGCTTCTGTCATCCACAGTTAAGATTCTTCTTTCCTGCCTGGGGCTTTGTTTTTCAGCCTCTGGACTTCTACCATCCAACTTGGTTTCTGTCTTCATTTCTGTTTCCACTGCTTAGTCTCGAGCTTCTGACATTCACTTTTGTGCTTATCATATTATATACGGCTTAAACGGGGTGACACGGGATTAATTATTTCTTTGTTAATTTTTCACACAGCTCAATGAGATTTGATTTGAAACTTGAAATGAAACGAAATGACAGTCGTTTAGACACAGTGTCTCTCTCCTGCTTTTGGTGCCATGTGCTTTCGATTAACTTGCTTTAATTTACCCCTGACAGTCTTTGTCTTGGCCTTGGTAAGGCATTTGTCCTAAGTAAACATAAAAAGTGACTACTTATGTATCGAGTCACTTCCGCTTGGTTGGGATGTTCATTCATTCATTCATTCATTTTCTACCGCTTATCTGAACTACCTCGGGTCACGGGGAGCCTGTGCCTATCTCAGGCGTCATCGGGCATCAAGGCAGGATACACCCTGGACGGAGTGCCAACCCATCACAGGGCACACACACACACTCATTCACTCACGCAATCACACACTACGGACAATTTTCCAGAGATGCCAATCAACCTACCATGCATGTCTTTGGACCGGGGGACTAAACCGGAGTACCCGGAGGAAACCCCTGAGGCACGGGGAGAACATGCAAACTCCACACACACAAGGTGGAGGCGGGAATCGAACCCCGACCCTGCGAACGTGCTAACCACTAAGCCAACGTGCCCCCTGGTTAGGATGTGTTCTGGCTAATTCTGGCTAATGTGTAACCGCTTTAAATAACGGCTTGTCTCACGCTTTTACATCGGTGAGAAGAAAGTACTAGTCTGCCGTTCTGCACCTGAGCAGGTGTTGTTATCTTTCATAAGTTCTTTTTTGTCATTTTTAACTTTGCCATGACTTCAGTGATGTTCAGTGTTTTGGCACTTAACAAAAATGACATCTACTGAGGTGGCAGTAGACGTCAGGTGGCAGGTAAATAAATAACCTCTGTCTCGATCCACCCCCACCCCCCTTTCCACTCATGTCTCCGTCTCGATCCACCTCCACCCCTTCACCAATCACGACAAGTGTCCGCTTGTTTCTGAGCCTCACATTTCCTCACAATTCCACACACTATGTCCACACACTTCTTTTTGACATTTCTTATTAATGGAGTGATGTGATGTTCAGTGATGATATCTACTGAGTCACTTTTGTTAAGTCTTGCTACATCCTAGTTTTCAAGTGATATGAGGTTTCTGTACTCCAGTCAGGTTCGGAACGGGTACCTGTTGCTAAGCATCTAGCTAAAATTAGCATTATAACACCGTATCGTTGCACACTGTATATGTGTGGCACCGCAACGTAAAGTTAACACTACAAAAGCCTGATCCTGAAGATCCTGCTGCAATTACACTTCTAAATTCATTCATTCATTTTCTACCGCTTATCCGAACTACCTCGGGTCACGGGGAGCCTGTGCCGTCATCTCAGGCGTCATCGGGCATCAAAACAGGATACACCCTGGACGGCGTGCCAACTCATCGCAAGGCACACACACACACTCTCATTCACTCATGCAATCACACACTACGGACAATTTTCCAGAGATGCCAATCAGCCTACCATGCATGTCTTTGGACCGGGGGAGGAAACCGGAGTACCCGGAGGAAACACCTAAGGCACGGGGAGAACATGCAAACTCCACACACAAGGCGGAGGCGGGAATCGAACCCTGACCATGGAGGTGTGAGGTGAACGTGCTAACCACTAAGCCCGTGCCCCTCCACTTCTAAATTACACTTGTAAATTGTTCTTAAGCCTGAAATTAATACAGGGTTTAGAACAATGTGAACTTGAGGTTACGTGCAGGATGAAAAGCCATACTGAGAAACACCTGTAGATAATAAAAATAAGCTCACTGGCTAAGCTAAGCTAATCACAAAAGCTAAGTAATATGCATTTCTGTTTCCCGTAGGTATCGAACAATTAGCATGTGAACCTTAAACATTAAACTGTAGTATAAAATTTGAGACACCACCATGACCATCACCAAGCCGTTAAGAAGCCGATAGAACGAATCCTTGATTTTAGACAAAGCCGTTGTCTCTATATAAAAAATGGCACGAGTCTAATTACAAATGCACTACACTACACTACATCCCCATTCTAATAAATACTAACTGCTCACATTACCTCTTCTCAATTACCAGAGAAACGATCTGAAATTACTCCTCCAAGGCAAGTGGGGAAGTCTTCTTAGGGAATAAAGGATCGAGAGAGACAAAATAGGCTGGATTTATGCAGCCTGCAAAAGATTTAAGCTAAATAAACTCTTTTATGAACACACAATGGTCCCAAAATTGAGAAACATCACACAAAAAAAAGTAAATGAAGTGAAACAAAAAAGCAAAAGTGATAGACAGACTCAGCAGGGAGGTTACAGCTCTGAAATAACGGTTTCCTCGCAGACCCCTTGGCACTGAACACACACTGCCTTTTCTAAATGCTGCTTTATTGGCGGTGTAGGTGATGTAACAGATGAAGGAGTTTGGCTTCCAAGCGCAGGAGATTTACAGCCCGTCCACGAAAACCTTTCAAGTCTTCTTTACGCTGCCGGACTACGACTCCCAGAGCACGCCACTGCGCTGGTGCCAGGAACCGGGCCTTGGCTATGAAGGTTCAGGAGGAGGTCTGACACACACCAAGCCAAAGTTTTAGCACTGATTTTTCTCTAAGATACACTCTTTTGACAACCACCATACTGTACGCAGCTGAAAACCTGACTAAGCTAGTTTGCTTCCACAAATGAATCCATTCTGGCTTTTTTTCTCTATTTGCTTTGGACTTTTAGAAGATGGTTCCTTGTTGGTTCTGTGGCTGTCTAGTGGTTAGAGCTCTAAAGAGGTTCTACTTCTAAATTTGAATTCCTCTGTCGACGGGTTCGTGTATAGAACCTTTCTTTAACGGCTTCACGAGAAATTAAAAAAAGAAAATTTTAGCATGCTAGAATTAAAATAACTTTTTTTAAGATACCCATTTATTTGGAAATATCATGTTCCCTTATGAACTGAAACTGATTGGCATTTGCTGAAAGTAAAATATCCAGTGCAAATGATTTATTTGAAAGTCATCTGTTTATTGTTAATAATGGAATTTCAATACCATTTGATTTGTATTGAAATATTAATTCATTAATCCACATCCGGGGGCATGGTGGCTTAGTGGTTAGCACGTTCGCCTCACACCTCCAGGGTTAGGGGTTCGATTCCCGCCTCCACCTTGTGTGTGTGGAGTTTGCATGTTCTCCCCGTGCCTCGGGGGTTTCCTCCGGGTACTCCGGTTTCCTCCCCTGGTCCAAAGACATGCATGGTAGGTTGATTGGCATCTCTGGAAAATTGTCCGTAGTGTGTGATTGTGTGAGTGAATGAGAGTGTGTGTGTGTGTGCCCTGCGATGGGTTGGCACTCCGTCCAGGGTGTATCCTGCCTTGATGCCCGATGACGCCTGAGATAGGCACAGGCTCCCCGTGACCCGAGGTAGTTCGGATAAGCGGTAGAAGATGAGTGAGTGAGTAAGTGAGTGAGTGAGTGAGTGTTGGTCTTTTCAGTGGCATGGTTTGGTCAGTGAAATTCACTTTAAAAGAACAAATAAATAAAATCAATTTAAGCAGACCAGAGCAATCAAGCCTAGCTCAAACGCCTGCTCTAGCTGATTAGAGCAGGCGTTTTAAGAAGTTTAAGAAGTTAAAGGCATTCACTAAATTCCAGGGGTTTCGTTACCACGACGTAAAGTGGGCGTGTTTCTGGAGGTCTTGGAAAAACGCCCTCTTTAAAAAAAAAAGCGCGTACCTACGATGGATAATGAAGGACAAAACAGTCATACAGGTAGATTTTATATTTTATATCTATTATACTTTATTATCTTACAGATAAACTATTTTCGAAAACAAATAAACAACCAAAAACTACGGTTAGGGTTAGGGTTAGGGTTAGGGTTAGATTATCAAATAGGCCACGCCTGCCTGATGACGCAATATCTGTTACGCTGTTCTGAAATCCCTGGAAATACTGTAAGTGCATCCCAGAAGTAAAAAAAACAACAACATTTTGCATGCACCGTCTACAACACTAGGTGTGTGTGTGTGTGTGTGTGTGTGTTTAGAACTGTTCAGGGATTACACCTGATCCACTGAGATAAATGTCCTAATAATTCACTGCAAAGGGTGTGAAGAACAGCTTTACACACACACACACACACACATACACACACTCCCACACACACAAGTTACACAAGCAACCTTTATACCAGTGCCGGTGCTGCTGTTATTTTCGACCCTGTCCCTTAACCTCCCTTAACCTTTCACTTTGGTGAAAGTGAGTTCACCAAAGCTGTCTGGCCTGCAGAAAGACCTTACTGTACTTTAGAGTGCTAAATTAGGCATAAATATACTCTACTGCACTTCACTGGAATTCAGAGCACATTACAGTCCAGTAACTGACTCAGTATTTATTTCTGAGGCTTTAGGCTGCTGATCCGTTCTATTTCTCTGTCTATGTTCATAGCGTTTGCTGCTCAATTGCCGTTTTCCAGGTCAACAAACTCTGGTGGAGGTCAGTGCGGCTGTGATTTACTGCGCCGGCGTCACAGCGTGTGGAAAAAAACCTGTGTTTGATTGTGCATGTTGTTTATGACCCCCTGTGCCAAGCTATCCCTGTCTCGCTAGGCACCTGGAAAATCTCAGCGTTAGCATTAGTGTAGTAGAGCTAATCGCTGCAGAACAACAATCCTTTAGTACTCTCATTGGGAATCTCATTTACCAACATGGACAAATAAAACCTGATCACAAACTGACCGTATTACAGTACATCAGTGTTGGTTTTTCATTATGTTTCTTCAGCATGTACCATAAACTTTTCAACTAAAGTCGGCTCATTTAATTACAGGGAACAATAAATTGCTTGACATTAACATCTTTGCTAGTGAATTTTTCTAAAAGCTTTTACCAGATAAATAAATTTACTTTAATGTAACCTTTATCTAGAGGGGGCACGGTGGCTTAGTGGTTAGCACGTTCACCCCGTGACCCGAGGTAGTTCGGATAAGCGGTAGAAAATGAATGAATGAATGAATGAATAATGTTATCTAGGCTAACAAGTTAGCCTAAATAGCTAAAGGTTGTGGTTTAGGAAGCTGGATAGTTTGTGTAAAAGGAAACAAACCGCCATTCAAAGTGTTATTTTATTCGGTCTACAGTGTCCAATCAACCGAAAGAAAAAAGAAAAGAAAAGAATTATGAAAAATTATGTATTATGAAGTAAGGTTTTTTAATGCTTTTTACAGGAAAGTAAATGCAAATTGATCTTTTCTGATATTTCTTAAAAAAAATAAAATAAATAATATATATATATATATATATATATATATATATATATATAATATCTGAGACAAAGATATTCTCGAAACCAGAAATGTGTCATATTCTGCTGAATTTTCAGAAATTGATTCATATTTGGGGGAAAAAACAACATTTTGCATGCACCGTCTGCAACACTAGGTGTGTGTGTGTGTGTGTGTGTGTGTTTAGAACTGTTCAGGGATTACACCTGATCCACTGAGATAAATGTCCTAATAATTCACTGCAAAGGGTGTGAAGAACAGCTTTACACACACCCACACCCACACACACACACACACACAAGTTACACAAGCAACCTTTATACCAGTGCCGGTGCTGCTGTTATTTTCGACCCTGTCCCTTAACCTCTCCTGCATAACTGCGATTGTGATGTGTGTGTATCTCTCTCTCTCTTTTTTTACTCTGAATAAAGTTCATAAATCCTGACCTGGTCCTGAAAAAAACTTAAGCCACACAAATGTTTATATCCTTAAAGTAAATGCCGAAGTAAATCAATCCCATTTCTGCTCTCTGAGATTCCCCAAGTCCTGAAAATGATTCATTTCTTCATAATATTTCTTAATACCATTAAAAATGTCTAATAAACGGATTGGAAAATGTTTCAGGTTCATTTCAGCGCGTGACCTCCTGATAACCTGATATATTCCTGAACATAGTAGCTTAATGTTCTCTGGGAATAATCAATCAAAATATCTGATGATGACCTCTCTGTTAACGATGGAAATCAAACTCAGAGAGACGCCATGAACTCTTTCCAACAACCTGTCCAATAAACTTTGTACGCCATTTGTTAAAACTATTGGAAGAGTTCTCGGTTCTCGTCACGTCGTGTTGCGTTATTGAACGCCACCGTCCCACTGCCATTTCTCCACCATTTCCCTCGACCAGAAAATCCGTCTTTCACGGTTTTTGACACCAAATGTGAAGTGCCTTCTGTTATTTTTCCCTCTTTCCAAATCAAGCAGCACCATGTGTTTAGGTTAAAAAAAAAAAAAAAAAAAAGTTAGCTTTTGCTGTGCAGTGGGTACTCATAAATTTCTCAGCGGTGCTCTAAGCCTGTACTTTCCCCAAGTCCCTAGTTTATTGCGTAAGGAGGAAAAAAAATAAAGTCGTGCTTCTGTGTCGGCTTCGGCCTTGAGGCTGATTTATTCACCTTGAAAGACAGACTGAAAGCGAGGGTGATGGAAAGAAGGGCCGAGTCCATCTGAGGACGCTGGAGGGTTACGACTAGTACAGAAGGCCGATAGAGAGGAAGAGGAAGACGTGTACTTCTTCCTGGGAAAAAAAAAAAAAAAAAAGAGTGTTTTCTTTTCTAAAAGTCGATAGATGAATGTGTCGCTCGCTCTGTTAAGAACCCTGGAAAAAAAGCTACCAAGACACTCTCGGGAAATGAGCCATGATGAAGCCGGTGGGTTTGAAGTGAGCTAAGATTATCCAAGCGTGAGGGAGGATTTATTGCGTGACCCCCACAGGAAACGAAACAAACAAAGCAAAAACGATGCTGGTTCAACGTGAGCCAGTGCTTCTTGTACTTCTGAGAAGTTACTTCTACTTTTCTTGGGATTTGAGCAAACTGTTGGTGTTCATGTTCCTCTGGTTCTTTCTCGGGAATAGGGATGAGTGTGAGAAGGATGAGAGGAAGATTAGAGAGCACCAACATGGTGTCTGCATCACTTTTTAATATCGCTCTGACCCACTTGTTTCGGGAAATGTCTTGAAGTCTTGAAGTCTCACAGAGCACCAGCACAAAGATGGGATTATCTCCGCAGACGGCACTTCCTTCTTCTTCTTCTTCTTCTTCTTCTTCTTCTTCTTGCTCTCTCTTAGACGGATTTCTGCCAAGTCAGTGTAGAGGGTCTCAAGAGCTTCACACAGATAAGAAAAAAAAAACCTGGAGCTTAACACCAATCATTTTTCAAGGGGTCTCGTTTTTTTTCTGGTGAGTCAGAAGAACCCGATGATAAAGATTCGAAAATGTCTGAAATCCAGAACCGATTGCTGCGTGTTGACAGAACAGAGGATAATTTTGTGTATGAGCTGCTTGGGAATTGTTGATCATCTCCCTTCAAGCTAACATTTAAAGATCATCTTATTTATTATGAGGCTTTTCATTTATTTTCTGACTCTTAGAATTATAGGCCGATGCCTTAGGAAGTATTACTGTGCATTAATGTGAGTGTGTGTGTGTGTGTGTGTGTGTGTGTGTGGACAGACACTAGGAAGCAGTGTATAAATATTAGGGTTGAGGGTTCAGAGCAGATTAGCCGTCCGTGACTCGAGCAGATCTGCTGAAAGCGTATTAAAAATGACCAAAAGACAAACAGAATTCCAGCTGAAAGGCCGAGTGCAGCACCGACCGAAGCTGCGTCTGACAATCCGACGCCGTTTCGAATATCCTAGCAGGTATAAATCCGATTGGCTGGATGTTAAAATCCAAAATAAAAAAGGACAGAAATCTGTTTAACCTGATGTACCTCAGAGTGGTTTAATGCTTTATTCTACCAAGTCTCTAGTGTATGTAGGTGAAGGTAAAAGTGACTAATTTATTACTCACTCACTCATTTTCTACTGCTTATTCACGGGTCACGGGGGGCATCAAGGCAGGATACACCCTGGACGGAGTGCCAACCCATCGCAGGGCACACACACACTCTCATTCACTCACACACTACGGACAATTTTCCAGAGATGCCAATCAACCTACCATGCATGTCTGTGGACCGGGGGAGGAAACCGGAGTACCCGGAGGAAACCCCCGAGGCACGGGGAGAACATGCAAACTCCACACACACAAGGCGGAGGTGGGAATCGAACCCCCAACCCTGGAGGTGTGAGACGAACGTGCTAACCACTAAGCCACCGTGCCCCCTGCTAATTTATTATTAATTTAGAATTAAAAAGATATAATATTATGAATTAATTATATTAACTATAATTATTGTAAGTATTATTTTTCCCACATCTGTGCCAAGCATCTTCTTTACAATATTTAGAATTGTAGATTTTTTTAATTTAATTTAATTCATTTTATTTAATCCTTTTCTAATTTTTAATAATTGAATAATGTAATACTTATATTTAATTGAATAATTTATTTGATTTTAATTGATTTTAGGGGGGGAGGGGGGGGGGGGGCACGGTGGCTTAGTGGTTAGCACGTTCGCCTCACACCTGAATGAGAGTGTGTGTGCCCTGCGATGGGTTGGCACTCCGTCCAGGGTGTATCCTGCCTTGATGCCCGATGACGCCTGAGATAGGCACAGGCTCTCAATCTCTGGCTCACAAGATTTCACACATATAAAGCTACATTCACTTCTGCAGGACGCACATTTGAGTCACCGAACCTGTGAAAATGCGACTGTAGATTTTCATACTGTGAAGAATGAAAAAGAGAAAGCGCGAGGGAGGGAGGGAGGGAGGAAAGGATGGCCTGTAAGTGTCATCCTCACACTGGGTGATTTATGCGAGCTGTGCGTGGGGCCTCTGTGTGTGTAACGATGGATTAAAGATGGCAGAGACCTTTACAGCGCTGTCTCCTTCAGCCATTATCACACTAATGTAGAAGCCCTAGGTAGAGATGCTGAGAAAACTGCTACAATGGATTAAGAGATAAAACGAGCGCACAGAGACATCCTAACTCGTCTTTATCTCGCCTTGTCTTACGCTCGCATGCACACGCTCGGCCTTGTTTTTGCTGGACTGCAGTGAGACAATCCCTGTGGCTTCTGTAGAACTTTAAATGCATCTGAGATACGTTCCTACTCATACACATTTCTTGTATTTTTTTGAATCTCTGCTGTTGTGAAATAAACCGTGTGAAATTTAGGTTTGATCATTCGGTAACGTTTATGACAGAAAGCTCTGTCTCGATAGCTCATGCTACACAAAAATAAAGCTCTATTTAAGAACTAAAGGTTTACTAGAACAACAGTAACAAAGTAAAACGTTCCCAAGTTCCTCAAAAAGAAAACTTGATTCCTGAAAACTCTGGTGCTTATTTATATTTATTTATTTGCATTATTCCATTGCTTATGGGGCTTTTTACACCTGGTCACTTCATGCGTTTTCTGTGATCTGATAGCTATCCGATGGTAAAAAGACCAGGTCTAAATGCCCTCCGAAACGTTTTCGAGACGGATATAAATCCGATGGTTCAAACCCCTTCAGGAGGTGGTCTGGGACGCATTTCAGATGAAACTGGACAGGTGTAAATGAATGTGGTTGTTCAAGCCACATACGTCAGCGCTAAACTCCTCCCAAACGGAAGTACGTCACTCGCAGGTGACTCGCGAGTCGTGCATCGCGCCAGAAACAAACAGTAAACGCTGTTTTTTGTAGCATAACCGTCGTAACGGGTTTTTTTTCGTCTTCTTTTTTGATCGCGTTCTGAAAACCGCATACACCAAAGCGTGTTCCATTTCAGTTACCCCGGAAATGAGGTAAAATATATTTGCATTTTGGGCGGGAGTAGAAATATCGGATCGATATCCGATTCGCCGAGACGCATTTATGTGGCCTAATGTAAACGGAACAGTTTTAACAA
The DNA here is from genome assembly GCF_030014155.1 of Tachysurus vachellii. Lineage (NCBI taxonomy): Eukaryota > Metazoa > Chordata > Actinopteri > Siluriformes > Bagridae > Tachysurus > Tachysurus vachellii. Next base: position 5,964,848 of record NC_083461.1, read on the forward strand.
ATCAGATAGCTATCGGATCAGAGACAACACATGAAGTGACCAGGTGTAAAAAGGCCCTATGAAAAATCTACATATCGTCGCTGTCGGGCGGAAACCTCGTATGTCCAAATTTGGTCAATTTCATATTTTTTCACATATCGATGCTATTGGTCAGTCCCCACGTGGGTCTGTTATTTTTACAAGTTATTAAACAATCTAAAGTCTTGAAAATAGCTTGAGCGCAAATCTCATAACTCCATTGGACACATCAACTGTCCACCTCTTCCTCACTCCGCGGAGAGCTTCACGGCATATTTCTCCTCAAGAAGAGTCGCAACGAATCAACACGTCTTCTGAGGTAAATGTCTTCAAAACACTGGGCTCAAAGAAAAAAAAATCTTGACCCCCGCTAGTTCTGGTGCTCGTCTGAGGACAGGAATTTAGCGCAAGACAATCCACTGCAACGCGGACTAAACCCTGTGCACTGCAGATAAGGTACGGCGTTTTTTTAATTTCCTGAAAAATAACGGTTTTGGAGATACGAGGTTTCCGCCCGACAGCGACGATATCCTGGATCCTACATGTACATAAGACCCAGTAACTAAGTTTGTTAGTTCTCGCAAAGGTTCACGTATTCGTCCTGAAAAACCTCCTGGACTCCTGAAAAAGCCAACGGGAACATGATGAAACATTAAAAACCCGAGGAAAAATCTTTTGAGTTCCTGAAAAATTTCCTGGACTCTTAACTACCTGAAAAGATGTTCTTTGGGTTCCTCAGAAAGTTCCTGAACTCCAGAAAACTACACCAGGTTACGTATGTAACCCGGTTCCCTGAGAAGGGAACGAGACGCTGCGTCAGTGCTGACGCTATGGGAATGCTTCTTTGAGGAAGTTGTGTCTGAAGCTCTGTGTGCACACACGCCATTTTAATGGCTCGGAAAGGACACGTGACGGAGTAATTACTCGCCAGTAAGTCCATATAAGGGCATCTACGTCACACTGCTCCAGCTTCTATTTGTCGGAAGGAAGCGCGAACGGACGCCCGGGGCGTGGCCAGCAACGCAGCGTCTCGTTCCCTTCTCAGGGAACCGGGTTACATACGTAACCTGGTGTAGTTCCCTTTCGAGGGAACTCGACGCTGCGTCAGTGCTGACGCTATGGGAACGCCAATACCCACGCCGCCACGCACCGGTCGATGACTGTGCCAGAGGCCGTGAAAGAGCACGAGCAAACTGCCAACAGCACATCACAGGCCCCGCAGTACCTGGGACCCTGGAGTGGGGTCCAAGTCCAGGTCATAGAATCTGATAAAGGTGTGCGGAGAGGACCATCCTGCCGCAGCACAAATATCTTCAATGGGGACACCCCTGGCCAAAGCACTGGATGAGGCGATACCCCTAGTGGAGTGGGCCCTGATGCCGAGAGGTGAGGCCTGACCGCGCACCTCATAGGCCTGAGTAATGGCCTCCACCACCCAGTGGGCCAGGCGCTGTTTGGAAACCGGATTACCCCTATTCCGGCCCCCAAAACAGACGAAAAGGGTGGAGGAGTTACGCCACGAGCTAGAGCGGTGGACGTAAGTCCTCAGGGCCCTTACCGGGCAAAGCAAATGCAGCCTCCCCTGTTCCGCCGACTCATGGGGCGGGGGACAGTAGGCCTGCAGGATGATTGGACAACCCGCCATCCTTGGCACCTTAGGGACATAACCCGGCCTGGGGTGCAGGATAGCCTTGGACATGCCGGGGGAAAATTCCAGGCAGGTGGGGGCAATCGACAAAGCCTGCAAATCACCGACTCTCCTGAGAGAGGCCAAGGCTAGAAGCAGAGCCGACTTCAGGGTCAGAAACTTCTCGGAGGCTGACTCCATGGGCTCAAAGGGGGCTTCCACCAACCCCTCCAGGACCACAGAGAGGTCCCAGGAAGGAAGGCGTGGTCTAGAGGAAGGCCTCAGCCGCCTGACACCACGCAAAAAGCGAGAGACCAAAGGGTGCCTACCCAAGGAGGCTCCAAGGACAGGTTCGTGGTTCGCAGCGACCGCGGCCACGTACACCTTTAGAGTAGACGGGGACAGGCCCCGAGAAAAGCAAGACTGCAGGAACTCCAGCACTGTACCAACCGGGCAGTGAACTGGATCCTGAGAGTGCTCGTCACACCAGAGGCGAAAAAGCCTCCACTTCAGAGCATACAGCCTCCTAGTGGAGGGAGCCCTAGCATTCAGCAGAGTCTCTGTCACCTCAGTCGAGAGGCCTGCGTCTAGGAGCTGGTCCCCCTCAGGGGCCAGACCCAAAGCTTCCACATCTCGGGGCGGGGGTGAAGAATTGCCCCCTGCGCCTGAGAGAGGAGATCCCTCCTGACGGGAACCTCCCATGGAGTGCCGTTCAGGAGGGAGACTAGGTCCGTGAACCATACTCGAGAGGGCCAACGAGGGGCAACTAGGAGAAGGTTGACCTGGTCGTGGCGCACTCTGGCTAGGACTTGCGGGAGCAGAGCTACCGGGGGAAAGGCGTACAGACGGAGACTCGGCCACGTCCATACCAGGGCATCCAGGCCCAACGGGGCCGGATGAGAGAGGGAGAACCACAGCGGACAGTGGGTCGACTCCTCGGAGGCGAACAAATCCACTTCCGCCCGGCCGAAAATCCGCCAGATTCGCTCCACCACATGGGGGTGAAGCCGCCACTCCCCGGGCCTCAGCACCTGCCTCGACAGGAAGTCTGCCTCCCGATTCACACGCCCTGGGATAAAAACCGCTCTCAGCGAAAGAAACCTGGTCTCTGCCCAGAGCAGAATCTGCCGCGCCAACCTGAACAGGGGGCGTGAACGCAGACCGCCCTGATGATTGATATAGGACACCACCGCGGTGCTGTCTGTCCGCACCAGGACATGGCAGCCCTTGAGGTGTGGGAGAAAGTGTTTCAACGCTAGAAACACAGCCCTCATCTCCAGGCAATTTATGTGCCACGAGAGACAGGGGCCCTCCCATAGACCCTGGGCCGGGCGGCCATCTAAAGCCGCGCCCCAGCCCGAGAGCGAGGCGTCCGTCGAAAGAGTCCTGCGACGGTGACACGCCCCTAGAATGGGACCCAAGGCCAAGAACCGGGGTCTTTTCCACAGAAGAAGGGTACGAAGCCCATGGCGCGTAACCCGTATAACCCTGAGGGGACGTCTGCGAGGGTGAAAGCCCGCACCCCTGAGCCAGAACTGGAACGGCCTCATATGAAGCAGACCCAAAGGGATAACGTTGGCTGCTGCTGACATGAGGCCGAGCACCCTCTGTGCCTCGGCGACAGAGAGGCCGCGTCCCAGCCGAATAGCTTTCACTGCTGCCAAGATGGAGGCCACCCGAGCGGGAGACAGATGTGCCCGCATCGTGGTGGAATCCCAAACTACCCCCAGAAAGGTGGTTCTCTGAGAGGGAGCAAGCACACACTTTCCTGGGTTCAGCCTGAGGCCTAAGGACCTCATGTGGGCAAGCACAGCATCTCGATGACTGGCTGCCATAGCCTCGGACTGGGCCAGAATGAGCCAGTCGTCGAGGTAATTCAGTACACGGATGCCCTGGAGACGCAACGGTGCCAGGGCAGCATCCATGCACTTCGTAAACGTACGGGGTGAAAGGGCTAGGCCAAAAGGAAGGACACGATACTGGTACGCTTCGCCCCCGAAAGCGAACCTGAGGAACTTCCTGTGTTCTGGCAGAATGCTTATGTGAAAATAAGCATCTTTGAGGTCGATCGTCACAAACCAGTCCTCGGATCTGATCTGGGACACGATCACCTTGAGCGTGAGCATCTTGAACTTGTAGGTCCTCAGAGTACAGTTCAGAGCCCGCAGGTCCAAAATCGGACGCAGCCCCCCGTCCTTCTTGGGAACAACAAAATATCGGCTGTAAAAGCCGGAGTCCTGCTCTGGGAGGGGAACATGCTCTATGGCCCCTTTCTCCAGAAGCGAGCAGAGTTCCTCTTGGAGGAACACCGCCTGGTGCCCGCCCACGATCGTGGGCAACATGCCCTGGAAGCCCGGGGGGCGGGAGGAAAACTGGATCCTGTACCCTCTTTCTACAGTGTCCAGGACCCACTGCGACACCCCTGGCAGAAGTTTCCACGCTGCCAGGCTGCCTGACAGAGGCAACAGCCTCGCGCAGACCTCCCGGGTGCCCTGAAACAGCACACTGGCAGGCGCTAACCCGGGAAGATCCGTACACAAACGGGGAGCCGAGACAGGCCCCACTGCCCCCCGAAACGACAAAGACGGCGGGGCAGGCAGTAGGGGGGGCGTTCCTGAATAGGATGCCCCCAGGAGCCGCCGCCCACGGGCATCAGGACTCCTTTGGGGCTCGCCTGGCTGAAATAACGGACCTAAGGTCCCCTCTCCCCTGACGGGTCTGGGCCCGGGTACGCTGACCGGCCTCCCTAGTCCTAGACGGGGGGGCACGGGCCGCTACACTAACCTTTTTCACTGCCCTAAGCGAACTAGAAGGGGGCAGGGAGTGGCTAGATGAAGGCCCAGGCTGCTCGCCGCGGCGAGGGAGAAACTCCCTGAATGCCGCCGATTGGCGTTTCACCTCCTGGTGTCTGTCGACGACAGTATTCACTGCGTCGCCAAACAAACCCAGGGGCGACACCGGGGCGTCCAGGAGAAAGGACTTATCCTTGTCCTTTATGCCGGTTAAATTAAGCCACAGGTGCCTCTCCGTGGCAACTAGCGCAGCCATTGAACGGCCTATGGAGCGGGCCGTCTGCTTCGTGGCACGGAGTGCAAGGTCAGTGGCCCGGCGGAGCTCAGATATCGCCTGAGGTCCCAATTCCTCCCTCCCATCAAGCTCTGCCAGCAGGTCAGCCTGGTAGGCCTGCAAAACGGCCATGGTGTGCAGAGCCGCACCTGCCTGGCCTGCCGCTGTATAAGCCTTACCTACAAGGGCTGAGGTGGTCCTACAGGGCTTGGAGGGAAGGGCAGGTCTCCTCCATGCGGGCGATGCAGGCGAGAGATAGCCCGCGAGCGTCTCTTCAACCCTAGGCATCGCCCCATAGCCATGGCTTTCAAGCCCTATGATGGCTGAATAATCAGACATGGCCGGAGAAAAAACACGCGCCGCAAATGGATTCTTCCAGGACCTCGACACCTCAGCATGGAGGTCAGGAAAAAAAGGCAGTCGCCTGCGTGCAGGTGGCCTGCGGCCTGAAGTCAGAAAGCGGTCGTCTAACTTAGAGCGGGCGACACTAACTTCCTCTTCAGGCCAATCCAAATTCAGCCTACCCACGGCGCGTGACACCACTTCGAGGAGCTCCTCGAACGTGACTGACTGCTCTCTCTCATTCGGCTTTACCGAGGGGGAAAGCACGTCCCCGCCCACATCGAGCTCCTCAGAGCCCGACGCGGAAAGCAGCATGCCCTCTTCCGGGTCGGGAGAAATCGCAGTGCGAGCTCCCGAAACCGAAACTGAGCGAACGGAGTCAGGGGAGAGGGCAAGAGAAAGGGAAACACCCGTCTCTTGCTCCGCCTCCGCTAACTCGACCTGCGAACCCCATGATCGGAGCCGCCGCGCCGCCTCGGCGGACGCAGGACCCGAACCACGAGGCGCAGCTGATTGCTTGGAAAACACAGCCAGGCGGGATCGGAGAGTGCGCAGAGGGAAATCCTCACAATGCACGCAGCCGGCTCCCTCGAGAGCCGACCGCGCATGCTCCTCTCCCAAACACACAACACAAAGAGAATGCGAGTCGTCCCCCGTGATAAAGCGGGGGCACGGATGCACGCATTGCTTAAAGTGCTTGGACTGTAACATAATTATGTCCTCGCCTAGCTTTCCCTATTTTTTTTTTTTTCCTGCACTTGACAGACAGTGACAAACGACACACATACACAGAGCGCTTCCTGAAGACAAAGAAAGCTGGAGCAGTGTGACGTAGATGCCCTTATATGGACTTACTGGCGAGTAATTACTCCGTCACGTGTCCTTTCCGAGCCATTAAAATGGCGTGTGTGCACACAGAGCTTCAGACACAACTTCCTCAAAGAAGCATTCCCATAGCGTCAGCACTGACGCAGCGTCGAGTTCCCTCGAAAGGGAACTGCTATACAGAATAAGAAACTAAGTTCTTGAAAAGGATCCTGGACTAAATGAACAAATCTTGGACTTCAGTGGACATTTCCTGTCTATTTAAAGGGCTATAAATATTTCCATACCCGTCTATCACATACTGTATGAGGGGATTTAGTCTAGAATCTGGGTGTGAAGTAGAAAACTTTATGGACTTTAATTCACTGAAACAGATCTCACATGATTCTGTTTTCCATTTCAACTTTTAGATTGCACAAGAGACGGGTTTTACTTCGGCTGGCGCGAGATTAAAATGCGGAGTATGAGAGTGAGGATCGATTGACAGCCTAATAAGATGTCTTACACACACACACACACACACACACACACACACACACACACACACACACACAGAGAATTGGGGAAATCCCTCCTCATTCCTGGCACTGTTTCTCGGACTCTCCTCTCGGCTGGGGTTCTCCTTAGCTGCAGTCGTATAAAAGCTCTCAGTGTTCTTTACAAACCCACCTGCCCAGGTGGACTACAGCCAGGTGTGTGTGTGTGTGTGTGTGTGTGTGTGTGTGTGTGGTCTCTGGCTGTGTAGCGTCTGTCGTCTTTGACTAAGATGTGGGTGATACCGGGGTCAGTTTCATTTGCTAGGCATCTTTAACGATACAAAACTTCCAATAACGATCAAAAATTGTACGACAAATGGAAAATAACACAATCTTTGTACATCTCTGTATAAAACACAATCAGTGTAATAAACTGTCGTTTTGTGAATCGTAGTTACCGTCACCCTACAGTTGATTATTTTCTAATAACAGCATACCCCAAAATGATTTATTCCACCCTTATGTTTATTAGTTTTTTTTTATCCATTTATAGTTACATTTAACGTTATGTCATATCCACAGAGCCAGACACTTCCTGTTACCACCAACAACATAACAAATACAACCATATTCGAGTGTTGTATAGTGTTGTGAGTATTTATATTCGAGTGTTGTATAGTGTTGTGAGTATTTATATTCGAGTGTTGTATAGTGTTGTGAGTATTTATATTCGAGTGTTGTATAGTGTTGTGAGTATTTATATTCGAGTGTTGTACAGTGTTGTGAGTATTTATATTCGAGTGTTGTATAGTGTTGTGAGTATTTATATTCGAGTGTTGTATAGTGTTGTGAGTATTTATATTCGAGTGTTGTATAGTGTTGTGAGTATTTATATTCGAGTGTTGTATAGTGTTGTGAGTATTTATATTCGAGTGTTGTATAGTGTTGTGAGTATTTATATTTGAGTGTTGTATAGTGTTGTGAGTATTTATATTCGAGTGTTGTATAGTGTTGTGAGTATTTATATTCGAGTGTTACATAGTGTTGTGAGTATTTATATTCGAGTGTTGTATAGTGTTGTGAGTATTTATATTCGAGTGTTGTATAGTGTTGTGAGTATTTATATTCGAGTGTTGTATAGTGCTGTGAGTATTTATATTCGAGTGTTGTATAGTGTTGTGAGTATTTATATTCGAGTGTTGTATAGTGTTGTGAGTATTTATATTCGAGTGTTGTATAGTGTTGTGAGTATTTATATTCGAGTGTTGTATAGTGTTGTGAGTATTTATATTCGAGTGTTGTATAGTGTTGTGAGTATTTATATTCGAGTGTTGTATAGTGTTGTGAGTATTTATATTCGAGTGTTGTATAGTGCTGTGAGTATTTATATTCGAGTGTTGTATAGTGTTGTGAGTATTTATATTCGAGTGTTGTATAGTGTTGTGAGTATTTATATTCGAGTGTTGTATAGTGTTGTGAGTATTTATATTCGAGTGTTGTATAGTGTTGTGAGTATTTATATTCGAGTGTTGTATAGTGTTGTGAGTATTTATATTCGAGTGTTGTATAGTGTTGTGAGTATTTATATTCGAGTGTTGTATAGTGTTGTGAGTATTTATATTCGAGTGTTGTATAGTGTTGTGAGTATTTATATTCGAGTGTTGTATAGTGCTGACACTTTAAAACCCTTGAAGAAATGTTAAATAAACAGTTTGTCATGTAAAAAAAAAAACAGTTTTTAAATAGTGTTTCTTTCGAAACGTCTCTCTCTCTCACACTCTCTCTCACTCTCTTTCACTCTCTCTTTCTCTCTCACTCTTTCACTCTCTTTCTCTCTCACTCTTTCACTCTCTTTCTCTCTCTCTCTCTCACTCTGTCTCTCTCTCACTCTCTTTCACTCTCTCTCTCTCTCTCTCTCTCTCTCTCACACTCTCTCTGTCTCTCTCTCTCTCACTATGTCTCTCTCTCTCTCACTCTCTCTCACTCTCCCTCACTCACTCTCTCTCACTCTCTCTCACTCACTCTCACTCACTCTCTCTTTCTGTCTGTATTGCACCGAACTGCTTAAATCTATCATCAGTGAAATCTAGAGGAAAGCAAACATTCACCGAAGGACTAGCATTAAAAAGAAAAAGAAAGAAATTCCATTAAAGACTGAAACTATAAATACAAATGCATAAAAAAAAAACTGCTGCCACTGAGACAAAAGAGAGCAATATTGTTGCTATGGTAATATAGATAGCCTTGTTGTTCTAATTAAAACCTTTTATGCCTGGATTTGTTTAAAACCTGGTGCCAAAAGTAGACAGAGAATAAAAAAATATCTTCATTTAACAGCTTGAGTGCAATTCAATTTAATCACATTTTATTTGTATAGAGCTTTTAACAATGGACATTGTCTCAAAGCAGCTTTACAGAACATAATAAATATAACACTATAATATAATAATATTATACGAAGATTAATATAATACAAAAAGTTCAAGATTAATTTTAGACTTATATTTATATGTGTTTGTATTTATCCCTAATGAACAAGCCTGAGGTGACTGAGGTGAGGAAAATCGCCCTCAGATGGAAGAGGAAGAAACCTTGAGAGGAACCAGACTGAAAGGTGAACCTCATCCTCATTTGGGTGACACTGGAGGGTGTGATTATAAACTGTTATAAACACCAGAGAGTGTTAGTATGAATAATGTCCTTTCTATAGTCAGATACATTCCGAATATTGTGTATTGATAAAGAGGTTGTTGTCCTTAAAGACCACATGGAGTTAGAATGTCAGAAATCCTATAATAATAATATAATCCTATAATAATCCTATATAATCCTATCCTATAGTCGCTATACACTACAGTGTCCTCTACTAATATTGCTCTCATTGCTGACGTCCGGGTTTGATTCCCAACCCAGATGCTAAGGGGTTAAATCTCAGTGCCGGTTCTGAGCCCAGATAAAACGGGAGGGTTGCATCAAGAAGGGCATGCGGGATAAAACCTGAGACAAATCGACATACGCAGATCGGCTGATCCGCTGTGGCGACTCAGGAGGAAGCAGAGAAAGGAAAACGGTATTGTGGCACCAACACCAACTTATTTATTTTAATTGTTTACATTTTTGTTTTTTGGTATTTTTAATAAATCGTAATTTTGGTCAAAACAGCAGAACAGTGAGGTCACAGTGAGGTCACAGTGTCCAAAGTTTAAATAAACTATTTTCCCAAAAGTCTGAGGACACCAGACCATCACTCACGTATGTCCTTGTTATGACCTGTCCTGTCCTGTCCTGTCCTGTCCTGTCCTGTCCGATTTCTGTCCTTAAATTCATAAATTCATTTTCTTAGAATTTAAACAAAGAAGTAGGAGAGAAGAGCGAAGACACAAACGGCAAAACTAACCGAGACAGAAATAAAGCACTTTGCTGACTTGTGAAGTGTTAAGATGATTATTGTACCTTTCTTCACTTACTGCTGTTTCACTGTCTGCACTCATCTCTCACTTCAGTCCATTACCCTTCCTTTTATTTTAAGCTTATGTATTCTCTCTCTCTCTCTCTCTCTCTCTCTCTCTCTCTCTCTCTCTCTCTCTCTCACTGCCTCTCTCTCTCTATCTCTCTCTCTCACTCTGTCTCTCTCTCTCTCTTTCTCTCTCTCTCTCACTGCCTCTCTCTCTCTCTCTCTCTCTCTCACTCTGTATCTCTCTCTCTCACTCTCTCTCACTGTCTCTCTCTCTCACTCTCACTCTGTATCTCTCTCTCTCTCTCTCTCTCTCTCTCTCTCTCTCTCTCTCTCTCTCTCTCTCTCTCTGTATCTCTCACTCACTCTCTCACCCTGTCTCTCTCTCTCTCTGTCTCTCACTCTCTCTCTCTCACTCTGTATCTCTCTCTCTCTCACTCTCTCTCTCTCACTGTCTCTCTCTCTCTCACTCTGTATCTCTCTCTCACTCTGTATCTCTCTCTCTCACTCTCTCTCACTGTCTCTCTCTCTCACTCTCACTCTGTATCTCTCTCTCTCTCTCTCTCTCTCTCTCTCTCTCTCTGTATCTCTCACTCACTCTCTCACCCTGTCTCTCTCTCTCTCTGTCTCTCACTCTCTCTCTCTCACTCTGTATCTCTCTCTCTCTCTCACTCTCTCTCTCTCTCACTGTCTCTCTCTCTCTCACTCTGTATCTCTCTCTCTCTCTCTCTCTCTCTCTCTCTCTCTCTCTCTCTCTCTCTCTCTGTATCTCTCACTCACTCTCTCACCCTGTCTCTCTCTCTCTGTCTCTCACTCTCTCTCTCTCTCACTCTGTATCTCTCTCTCTCTCTCTCTCTCTCTCACTATCTCTCTCACTCTCACTCTGTATCTCTCTCTCTCTTTCTGTATCTCTCACTCACTCTCTCACCCTGTCTCTCTCTCTCACTCTCTCTCTTTCTTTCTGTCTTTTCCTAAAACCCTAAAGTCCCTGCACCCTTCCCATCATGCGGGCCTGCAGACACTTTAAATATTTAACAGGAAATCCCTGCCTCCTGTCACATGCAGGGCAGAACAAATAATGAGAGTGTAATGATGAGTTAGCGCAGTGATTTATCCAGGTGGAGCGAGAGGAGAGGCAGACTGCTGCACCGGACAGGGGGAGAGGCTTAATGTTACGGTTGAAGGCGCCTTTTCCATTCCTAGGCCTGTTTTGCATTAGCCATTAAGTAAATAGCCCAAGAGAGGAATGGAACAACACACACCTCTCCCCGTCACACAACACCACCATGGTCTGGGTCAAGAGCGAGACTGCGGTTACCGCGGTTACTGTGTCCAAAATCCGGAATCTGCTACCGAGAGCGACTCTGGAGTCGTCATTTATCAAAAACTAATCTCTCTGTTCATATTTATTATTTAAGATTACATTATATAAAAAAATATGGGTTTTTTTTTTTCAAGCTGGTGGAGATGTCCTTATATGACTCTGGAATATATCTAAATGTCCTTTTCAAGATCTGTTTCCTTCATCTTGTCAAAATTCCTTTGACTTTTGAAAGAAGGAGTATGAAAAGTTCAGCATTGACGTTTTTTTTTTTTTTGTTTTTTTGTTCGAATTGTTTATTTTCAGATCAATAAAATGACATCAAGGTGAAATAAACAGAACTTGCCCCTGTGTCGTTGTGTCCTTGTTGATGGTTGAATGTCTTCGTCATGTTCCGCTCCACAGCGGTGGTTAATATGAAGCTCAGACACTCAGGACTTTAAGATCTTGTAGTTTTTGCTAAGTATTCCCGTTGTTATCTAGCCTACTAGTGGCAATATATTCATAGAAAAGTTCCAAAAAAAACAAAAAATCTATTACTAACAGCCACTTTATTTTTACTGGCTGGTTCTCAAGAAGCCTCCTACAGTGCGTTAGTGCACTACATATGTTATAGAACACCGTTAAATCATATACGGACCGCATATGCCGTGAACAGGAAGACGTTCTGGATTCAGATGAATTGTGGAATGCTTGAGAGTGTTATTTTCTTTTTCTTTTCTTTTTTAAATACGACGACGCTGCACTTTTATACGGATCTCGGGTCGCTTAAAAGCCAAGCGGGGTATCGGCGAGAAGAAAATCGAACTAGGTGTCAATAAAAAAATGAAAAATGTTCAGTAAGCACTTTATTTTGGGAATCGTTGTGGTGAAAAAAATCAGAAGACCTATCGTAGGAATATTTGGGGTGAGATATGGGAATACACAATACACACAATAACATAGGACCCTGAATAAAATCGATCCCTGAGCCGAGAGTCAAACCCACAACACTGGTGTTTAGTAACAGACACATTACCACTATTCGACTTTTCTACCATTTGTCACCTAAATGCACCATCGGGACTGACATCCTCGTGAAATTTCACACCGTAACTGGTTTATGTTAATACTACACGATCAAGCTCACTATACTGTACATCATTCAGGCGAGTCATTAAGAACCGGATTTCAATTAAGTTTAGTATAAGCAAGCTACATTGAGAGAGAAATAGTTTGTTGCAAACTATACATAATATATTTTTCTTAAATCTGACGTATGACATATTTGTTTTTTTTCAGTCTGGGAGGAAACCAGAGAACATGGAGGAAACCCATGAGGAAACGAATAGAACAAGAAAGAAAAGCATTTAGGTATTAACCAGAGCCCAGGATTCATCCAGGGACCATGGAGCTAAATGATAAATTGTCTAATAAAATTGATGGGATTTGATGGGATTGATGGGAGACCCTCATCCAGAGCATCTTATATTTTATCGCAATTTATACAACTGAGCCAATGAGGGTTAAGGGCTTTGCTCAAGCACCCAGAGGTGGCAGCATGGTGGACTTTAACCGGTAGACTACCACATCCCCACGAAACAAAATGATAAAATGAACACTTTACCTTCAGGTTATTGTCTTTGGTTTAAGAAAGCGACAATTTTTCTTTTTGCTTTAAAAATATGTAATTAAAAATATTCTTTGGCTGGTTATGGGTTCTTTTCTTCTTCTTTGCTTTTTGTTTGGTTCTACATAGAGCCCTTAAACGTACGATTTTTAGTTCAACAGTAAAAAGTGAGGATGTAGTAGTTCAGTGGTTAAGGTGTTCGACTACTGATCGGAAGGTCATTGGTTCGAATCCCAGGTCTACCAAGCTGCCACTGCTGGGCCCCTGAGCAAGGCCCTTAATCCTCAATTGCTCAGGTGTATAAACTGAAATAAAAAAAATGTAAGTCATTCTGGATAAGAGTGTTGGCTAAATGCTGTAAATGTAAAAAAAAATAAAGTTTAGTCTAAATCCGTTATGGGTTCTTGGTCTTGTCTTGTCTGGAAGAAACCTTTAAGTGATCTATGTAGAACAAGAAGTTAAGAGAAGAAAGAACTTAAACCTTTTTTTAAAGAACCAACAATATCTGTGCATGATGTATAAAACATAGTGTACAAAAACTGTCACGGTTTTTGTTAAACCAAAAACAATAACCTGAAGGTCAAGTGATCATTCTATCACTCTCTCTCTCTCACTCACTCATCTTCTACCGCTTATCCGAACTACCTCGGGTCACGGGGAGCCTGTGCCTATCTCAGGCGTCATCGGGCATCAAGGCAGGATACACCCTGGACAGAGTGCCAAACCATCACAGGGCACACACACACACTCTCATTCACTCACGCAATCACACACTACAGACAATTTTCCAGAGATGCCAATCAACCTACCATGCATGTCTTTGGACCGGGGGAGGAAACCGGAGTACCTGGAGGAAACCCCCGAGGCACGGGGAGAACATGCAAACTCCACACACACAAGGCGGAGGCGGGAATCGAACCCCCAACCCTGGAGGTGTGAGGCGAACGTGCTAACCACTAAGCCACCGTGCCCCCCATCATTCTATCAATTAAAGCTTATTTAAACTGAAATATTAAATCATTCAAGTATTAATATTTTGAAATGTAATGTAATCCCAAGACCCTTCCGGAACCTGGTCGAACCTGGAGTTAATGGCGTACCTGATGCTGGCTCTATTAGTCTGGTTCACAGTGTGTTATTGTTTTATTTGTAACTGATTAAAGCATGAAATGGTATCTTGTTTTTAAGAAATCTTTGAGAAACTGGTGCTAGTCTTTAATAACCGACGAACTAACAACGACGGTGCGCTCAGATTCCTGGACCTGACCATGTCAGAAGAGATCGATAGTCAGAAGGAGGGAGTAAAACAGCATGAATATGAGACAGAGAAGTGGCTTTTTGGGGATGGGGTGGGGTAAGGGGTGAAGGTGAAGGCTTGATGATAGGAGAGATGGACGAGGTGTTGAAGAAAGCCTGTGTGGTTTGTTACTGTTGTCTGAAGCGGTACAAATGGCAGCGGTCGACTGGGCTCAGGCCCAGACTCAACAGAACGGAGAGGAGGACTGCTGAGGAAGACAAATCTGCCCGTGGAGAGTTCAAAAGAGCAGAAACACCACCTCCAGAGCACAGACACACACAAGCGAGCTCCAGCTGATATGGCCTGAGACCCAGCGGCAGAGAAAGCTACAGTATGAAATGCCGGCATTCTGGTATGTAAATAGAAGAAAAGAGACAGATGAGACGGAAGATATCACTGCGGCTCTCCGACAAAGGGTCTTTTGAGGACTCGGGTTTTGTTTCTGAACAAACAATAGAGATCAGAGTGATAGCTGAGATATATTTTACAATTTTTAGAGAGGGCAGAACGTTGCAAAACGTGCCAAAAGGTGCTTTCAGGGGAGGAAAGGAAAGCTTTGATCCATCGGCGTTGGTGGCAGAAGGGTTAAACACAGCACGGACAGAGAGGTTTCTACTGTAGGATTATCTACAAAAATCGATCACTATGGTAATTTCTGAAGGCAGATTCCTTATAGATTGAACACACAGACTGTGTAAATGACATAAAATAAATGAACATGAGTTACCAAAGTAACCACTTAATCTTGGAAACGTTGGCAGAGAATCCAGAGTTCAGAGCCAGTTATCTCACTGTGCATGAGGACATCACAATCCATCACAGGGACCATATACTGTACCTTGTTCGCACCCTTAACTCTTTCTGTTCAAGAGGTGCTGTATTTACATTTTTATGGCATTTATGGCATTTTGGCAGATGCCCTTAGAGCGACTTCCATTTTTATCTCATTTTATACAACTAAGCTGATACAACTGAGGGTTAAGGGCCTTGCTCAGGGGCCCAGCAGGGCCAGCTTGGTGGACCTGGGATTTGAACTCCCAACCACTAATCTACCTCAGAACCAATGATTAGGTAGAGTTTACACTGGGCTTGTGCCATGATGCCCAAATAAATAAAAAAAATCTCAATTTTCTCAAATTCCTATCAGGTTTTTCATATTTTTCTTTTCTTGCTATGATTTTCTTCTTAGCTAGTAAGCTAGTTAGTAGCTTGTTAGCATATTTCTTGTAAACAAGCTACGCAAGCTGTAAGCTCACATCATGCTGGCTAGTTGTTTTTAACTAGCAAAGCACAAAGATGCTACATTTCTAAACCGTTCTCTTCCTTCGGGGTGACAAATTGATCCGTAACGTTTGTGGATATTTTACAGAACTGGCGGAAATCTGTCCAAATATTCAAATAGGCAAAATATCCAGAGCAACATAATGCATTCAGAATGAAACCCTGTAAATATTCTAAAAAAAATATCAGTATGAAGGATGGTATTGTGCCTCCATTATGAGCTGTGTGTGTGTTTATGTATGGTGCTATCATGGTGCAGTGACAGAGGGTATATGTCATGTCTTGTATGGTCATGGATGGCATCTGTGAAATAACTAATTCTGTGGGGAAAGTCAGTGACTGGCTGTCTCAAGTGGCGATGTATTGTAATAAAAAATGTTCAGTGGTGCGTTTGTGAGTGTGTGTGTGTGTGTGTGTGTGTGTGTGTGTGTGTGTGGGGTGATCTGGGTGGGCCGAGGCCGCTATCTTCTGATAAGTCACATAATCAATCAGCGAGTCTGTATTCAATTCTTCACCGTGATATAATCGCTCGGCAGAACGCATTAACGCCGAGGAACGATAATGAGGGAATATGAGCAGAGAAAGCGAGGGAGGGAGCGAGTTCACAACCCTCGTGTGATGAATACCCTGTACATGCCAAACAGACTCCGGGAATAAATATGGAGGCATAAAGAAGTGTGATTAGACAAATAAATAGAGTGTAAAGAACGGAACGGAGGCAGGACGGCGTTTGAATTACTTCGGCGGAGAAAAGAATGGGAAAAACATGCGTATTATTTGTGGAGTGTTAATATATTCATAGCCAGATTTATGCATGCATTAACGCTGGAGTATCATAAGCAAGGAAAATTGGAAGTAGCGTCTATAGAGTGTGTCCTACTTCACTCTGTATTACACAGTATGTCCGTGCTTTCGGGGTAATGTTGCTGAAAATGTCCTTAGTACAGACAGGGAGTTGCTGGATATATAATACTTATGAAATGTTTTTTAGGAATCTAACAACGACCCTTAGTCTAAAAAATAAAAAAGATTAAGAACGACATCAGGCCTATGGAGATTTATTGAATTCTTTATGTTTATTTTATGAATGATATCACTAACATTCCCTGTCCTTACGATTCTCCCAGGTTGAGCCAGATTTCAACTTTTCCATATCCAATAATCACAATGCTAAGCTAAACATATCGTCTGGTCCTCCCTGTCGGAAACGGCGTCTCCTCCGCTGGAGAACCGTGCAATCAAAATCTTATTAGCAAATTAGATTTGAAACATTCCAAAAGATAATTGCAAAATAATTTAATCAGAATTTCTTCCCTCCTGAAGATAAATGTTTCGTATCAGCTTAAGAAAAATAGTCTTGACCTTTACAGACGTAGTTTTCATTTATTTCTGTAATGAAAGCTCGATATAGATGACATCGTTCTGGTATCTCAGATGTTAATCGGCTAAAGTAAATATTGCAGCGGGAGATTTCGTAAAGGCGATCGGCGTTTGCCCAAGAAGGGCTGCGTGTGTTTCTATCAGAGATGATACGATGCCTATGGAGATGTTGGAAGGAAATGTTTAAAGCGGTATGATGTCGTTAAGCCGGATGGAACTCGACAGATCAGAGGCTTTAGAGTTGGATGAAGCAAAAGCGATTTCCAAACACAATGATGAACCGTACTGATGTACTGGGGTTGTTTATTATTATTAAGTGTTTGTTGCCTTTTTGGACTCCTTTATTATTTGTAATGTTGCTCCCATTAAAACAGGCTCAAGCCCAGTCATTTTTAGGGTCATGACTGAGGACAATGTCCCGTCCAGAGACAAGCTGTTTCGTGTTGAGGATTTAATAAAACCGACCATCGAAAATACCCTCGCTAATGAATGTATTGGTTGTTGCATTAAAACTTACCCAGATAGTGGTATTTTCTGATTGGCTATTGTGTCGCCTCTTTATTTGATTAACTGATAAGTGTCAGGCATGACTAAGAACTCCAGGGGAGACGCGCTTGATTCCTGCCCGGTTCTATAGAGACAGCGGTGAGGACAGATACATTTTGAATGCGGACACATACAATATATTAAAAAAAGTCAAAGTTAAAAAAAAGTTTTTCTATGTGAGAAATACGATGTGTGGCAGGAGAGCGTGACAAAAGACCCAAATGCGTGACTGTCACTCTCAATGCGTGACACTTGACAGCCCTGGAAAAAAAACGGCCAATTAAAGTTGGGGTCAGAAACTGATAGTAATCCTCAGATTTTTCATTTAGCAACCAGGCTAGCTAAAACAATCAAAGTATGTTAGCATGTAGTATAAGATTTAAAAAAAACAAAAAAAACTTCATATTAACCACCACTGGAGTGTGATATGACAAAGACATTCAATGCTAAACATAGACATAAACAAAAAGGGGAAAAAATTCTGTTCAATATCTGAACAGTTAGCATGCAAAATTAGCATGTAGACGTTAATATCTGCTTTGGGCTTCACAGTGATTTTGACACGAATTTTTGTCCCAAACCCACCTGCTATTTCTGATAGTAGGCCACACCTACTACTTCCTTACTTCCTCCTTACTTCCTGCTTTAGCGGAAGACTTATTTATTGTTCAATGATAAATCAAGACGAGCGAGATGAGCGAAGAGGAGAATATTTAGATTTTTCTCCTAACTTCTGTCTGTTCATCTGATAGTTTAGTTGTTAATGAGATGGACGCCGGACCACACGGGCGATTTCAGTCAGTGTGGGAAGATCGACGTGGCTCTGAACTCCCATTTGTGCTAATAAAACTTTAAATTGTTTGTACAGTGCCGTTGCGGTTTCCCACAGGGTCCGTCATCGACGTCAATTAAACCGATAAGCAAACAAAAATAAATTGTTGACAATTCAGCCCACCCGGTATCCGGTAAACAGCAGGAGGAAACAGGAAGTGATCGGAATGAGAGATTTTAAAAGAGGAGCATAAGCCACCATGACATTGTACAGTATTCTCCCAAAGCCCTATCTCGAAGAATAAAGGGAGGATTAGAAACTTCCTTCCTAAGGCTGAAATCAGGAGCAGCAACAGATAATATCTCAGCCCTTCAGGGTTAAATATAACCACAGGAAAAAAAAAACACACAAAATTAGATTGAACACTTTGGGAGACGGAAGCTTGTGAAAAGGAGTCATGCTTAGCATTTGCTATGTTTACGACAGAATAAAGATCCTCCCGCAAGTCGTTATTTAAACCCAGACAAAACATGACAACCCTTTTCAGGGAGTTTTTCCTTGCCACTGCTGCCTGAGTCACCTCAGACTTGCTCATTGGGGATAAATACATATACATACATACATACATACATACATACATACATACATACATACTGTGAACTATATATATCTTGAATTTTTATTATATTAATTCTTTATTCTTCTCCTTATGTTTACCTTCTGCTCTATGTTTATGTTCTGTAAAGCTGCTTTGAGACAACGTCCATTGTAAAAAGCGCTATACAAATAAAAAAAATAAATAAATAAATAAATACTCTTTTGCTTAGGCACAGCATGACGCGCTGTATGTCATGTGAAAAGGCGTTTCTAAAAAGAAACGTTCACAGAGCTCGTGAATTGGGGAAAAAAGACTAATATCGATGAGAAATATGTCAGGTAGAATCTAACATATTGAAAGAAAGTAATAAAAATACTCATCTTTCTTATTCAGTAAGCATTTTTTGACAGAATGTCAAACACACGTCATATGCACTCACATGTCAGTGTCAATGCTAGGCTGAGAACACGGATATCTGCTTACTGGTGAACATTCAAGTTCCATAAACTTCCCTTAAATTTTTATTATACTTCCCCTTGAAATGATGCACGACAACATGAGCAAAGAGTATTAATACTGAGGTACTGAGATACTTTACAAGTCAATAAGTGTCTGGAATTTTCTGGAACTATGAAGTTACATAACAGTTTTTGTTACATAACCAGCATAGCAGTGTCCCTTTATACAAAATACAAATGGAAAACTAATATTCCTGATCAAAAACAGAGATTTAGATAAAAAAAAAAAAATTTCCATCTTCGTGCAGCTCAGAGAAGCTGCTCTCCTCGATCACTCGGAAAAGTTTGTCCTATACGGACCTAAGTGCATTAGCAATTCTAAACGTTCAGGTTGGGATTAATCGAGTTAAAGGCCATGCACCTCCTCCTACTCGGCTCCTGCCGTATTAATCACGCGCACACACCGGTGCCGCTGTGTGTTCTGGATTCTCTGTCCTGTTTTAAACTGCACTCTTAACCGCCCATAAACTAGCGGCTAACTCATTTCCGTTGATGGATATGTTTCAGGCTAGCTTCTGCTACGCAAGGTCATGGCTGTTTGACTGTCTCTCCTCATGAGGAAACGATAAGATGGATAACGTGCTTATGTTGATATTGTGGTTAAAAAAAAAAGGCATGAATTTTCTTTTGATGAGTGAAATAATACGAGAATACGAGCATCGCATTAGCATATACAGTATGTGACTAAAATAACAGTATCATTAAAGAATACTGTGTAATATAATGTTATTACATGAATATGCAGATTTTTTTTTATTTTAAAATACTCAATACTGTCTCCGCTCCAGCTCACCGTCAGTGAGGTTGGCACTAATTACAGCCGGACCACACGCTGTGTCTGCATCTTGGTTTATTCACGATAACTGGAAAATCAAGTACATTTTTATTATATTTTTGCAGCAACTGTAACAGCACTCAGAAGAGAGTCTGTGTTCTAACATCTAAAAGAATGAAGTTAAATCCCACCATACTGCACTCACCATATAATTTATTACCTATAATCAAACTGGAAGTAACTGGTGTCGACTCCATCTCTAGCCAAATGGTACTAAAGTGCTGCTTCTACGCCACCTCGCTAATAAGAGGATGGAAAAACACGAGCGCTCAGGAGGTCTTCGTTTTTACAGCGTCCTGCGTTCTGTCTCTCTTCCCTCATTCGGTTTTGGGTGGAGGACGCTGAGAACTGCTATCCCCCTCCTGCGATAAAGCTGTTGCTGTGGGAAAGTGAAAATTATCGAACTTTTGGAAAGCCGGCACACCGCTGCTCGACCGCCGAAGGGCCGTAACAACATGCATGTGCTCTATCCATGGCTCATTTACCCACAGTCCCCTGCTCCCTGGCGGGGACAGCACTGCCGCTTGGTTTGGCTCGCTGAAGCGACAATGTTGTGGACAATGCTGCCGTTTGTGGGACTAGGGGGTTTTGTTGTTGATGTTGGGTGAATCGTTTCTCTCTATGGTTGATGGATTGGCTTCTGGTTTGGAAACAACAGCAGCCATTTCACACTCTCTACATTTTGTCTTTTATTTCTTTTTGTTGCACGTTTTCAGAGATAAAAGGATACATGCATTTTTCACTACTGAAATTATATCACTAGTAAAATTGTAGATATAATCAGAGTACACTATACGGTATGACCAGAGGTTTGTGGTCACCTGACAATCCCACCTATAAGTGTTTCTTCTCCAAAATGTACCCACAAAGTCGGAAGCGCACAGTTTGTACAGTATAAAAAGCCTTTATTAGTGTAGTGTTGCAATTTCCCTTCATCGGCACTAAGCAGCTCAATCCCGTTCCAGCATGACAATGCCCCTGTGCACAAAGCACGGCTCCAGAAAGACATGTTGTATTAGGGTTGAAGTGAACAGAACCCTGATCTCAACAACACTGACTACCTTTTGGAATGAACTTGAACACCAAGGCACCTTCATCTGACGTCAGTGCCTGGTCTCGTTAATGCTCTTGTGGCTGAATGAACACAAATCTCCACAACAATGCTCCCACATGAAGTGAAAAGAATTCCACAGAAGAGTAGAGCTTCCTACACGCTTGCCAGTCCATTTGACTTCCTTCCTTTCTTCTTTTTTACCTGCTGTCCTTCTTTCCATTCTTCCTTCCTCCCTACTACCTGTCTTTCTTCATTCTATCCCTCCTTCCTACCTATGCACATTCTTATCTACGTTCCATCCTTCCTACCTACCTACCTACCTACCTACCTTATTTCCTTTCTTCCAGTCCAAGTATATACATGCATGCCTTCCTTCTTAGCATCCTTTCTACATAAGTACATACATGGGATGTGGTAGCTTAGTGGTTAAGGTGTTCGACTACATTGACATTTACATTTACAGCATTTGACAGACGCCCTTATCCAGAGCGACGTACATAAGTGCTTAAATCTCTAACATTGGGTACATTAATGCTGGCTCACTAGGTTACATACTTAAGATACCATGAGTTTAAAACATTGTTCCAAGTTACGATGAAAAAGTGTCAGTTTTTTTTTTGTTTTTTTTTATAAATAAATGCAAAAGATGCTAGTTGAAGTGTTTCCTGAATAAGTAGGTCTTCAACCGCCGCTTGAAAATATCCAGTGACTCAACTGTCCGGACCTCTAGCGGAAGTTCGTTCCACCACCTTGCTGCCAGAACAGAGAAGAGTCTTGTAGTATACTTGCCTCTTACCCTGATCAGAAGGTCATTGGTTCGAATCCCAGGTCCACCAAGTTGCCGCTGCAAGGCCCCTGAGCAAGGCCCTTAACCCTCAATTGCTCAGGTGTATAAACTGAAATAAAAATGTAAGTCACTCCGGATAAGAGTGTCTGCTAAATGCTCTAAACGTACCTTCTTTCCTGATTTCCTACAATCCTTCGTACGTACATACCTACCAACCCTCAATTTTACCTTCTTACCTTACCTACTGCCTTGGTACATACCTTCCTTCCTTCCTTCCTTCCTTCCTTCCTTCCTTGCCACTTACTCATTTTTCTCCCTTCATACTTACCTACCTACCTCTTTTCCCACCTTCCTACATGTCCCTACTCCTTACCTATGAACCTACCTACATATCTGTCTTCTTTCAAAGTGGTGGATCAACTACTTACCTACATTATCTATCTATCTATCTATCTATCTATCTATCTATCTATCTATCTATCTATCTATCTATCTATCTATCTATCTATCTATCTAACATCTGAATGTAACAGAGAGAAGTGATAGTTGATTTCAAAGCATTTGAAAACTGCTGTTTATTGGCATTGCGATGATTGAAAGCATATTTAGCACATTCTGTTTTCCTATTTAAGCTTAGACAAAAATTTATAAATAGGGCTTTCGAGTCACATGCACCAAATTCGGATATGTTGTAGATGCTGGTCTGAAGTTTGTTGCTATTACTTTTATAAGCATTCCGAGTACCGGTACTTCCGGTACCGGGTCTCAAAATGGCCTTTTTTCCCATAGATTACCATTATAAACTTTGGAGGTTTATAACTCGGCAAGCTTTAGAACTATCTACACCAAACTCGGCCAGCTCCTTTAAGGTGAGACTCTGAACAAAGGTTTAAATTGGTGTACCGACTGGCCTTCTGGTTGTCCCGCAGCCCCGCCCCCAAAATATGCAAAATCAAAAAGCTTTTTACAACATGGACATGTGACATATCAAAACACTCAGAACAATGCAGGGAACTTCCTCACGGGTATTCTGATGACGTCACGTGATGTCACATGAAAATAAAAAAATTTGCACAACATGGGCATGTGACATATCAAAACACTCAGCCCAATGAGGGGAACTTCCTCAGGAGAATTCAGATGACTCCACTTGCCTCCAAATGTTTTGGCACCCTATCTTTCTGTCCACTTGCCTCCAAAAGTAACACTGACCCTTATGTCCACTCGCCTCCAAAAAGCACCGGCCTTTGCGAATACTTGCCTCATCAAAGCCAACATCAAAGTTTGTCACGACGAACTTTACAAATCTAGTTTTAACTTGGCTTCTTTACTGCTAATCTGATTTAAGGTTTTGGAGTCTGGATACTCTATGTGATGCACCGGATTCATCAGGGCATCCCATGTTCAAAATTTAGAGCCAAACCACATACAGTAGAGTGCTGACTTTTTCGGGCGATATCTGTGGGTGATAAAGCTATACAGGTTTATATACAGTATATATAGCTTTATTTGATGTCCTCAAATGATATCATCAGCTACTGCCAGTAAAATTCTGCTACGAGCCTCTAAAAAGCGAAGTAGTAAAAATGTTATAAAACCAACCATAAAAGCAGTGAATGAACCTCTCTCATCAATTAACTAAAAAACTGCCGTGCACTCGTTTATGTCTTCAGCATATCGCTATCGAAGCTAATCCAGGAATCCACTTTGGGTTTTAATCGAAATAATTGATGTTGTATTTAATTTTGGGACTCACTATATTACAAAAAAACTTCAAGCTTTCCTTGTGTAGTTTGTCGATAATCTTATTTGATCTTGAAAATTCAGAACAAACTTGTTAGCGTGCACTTTTATCTGGAGTAAATAACGTGTGCTAAAGTAATCAAGCAGTTAGCTGAGTGTATCTGAGGGATTAGTACACACTCCCCTGAGACAACACACTTACATACACACGAAACACACACACTCTCTTACTGTTGTGTGTCTGTTCTCAGTGACCCTGGCGGTCATCAATTACCATTTCTTTCCATCTCGTCTCCTCATGCGCATTTAGATCTAATGGCCTGTACCGTTTGCTGGAAAGTTATCTATTACCTTCCTGCTGGGTTGCCCTTAATGACACCAAGCCACAGCAGGTGAACAAATCAGGTGTGTGTGTGGATACATATGTGTGTGTGTGTGT
Source organism: Tachysurus vachellii (assembly GCF_030014155.1). Classification (NCBI taxonomy): domain Eukaryota; kingdom Metazoa; phylum Chordata; class Actinopteri; order Siluriformes; family Bagridae; genus Tachysurus; species Tachysurus vachellii. Next base: position 5,988,836 of record NC_083461.1, read on the forward strand.
TTGTTAAGTTGTCTTAGGAGCTGCTTGCACCTGCTTTCTGTCCTCAAAAAAGAATGGCAGCTGTTGATGTGTCCTTGGACCCCTGAATGATGACAAGAGGCCTCAGGGATCACTTTTGTTGAGTGTGTGTTTGTGTGTGTGTGTGTGTTTGCGTGTTTTTGTGCATGCCTTCATCAAAAGGTGGCCGATCTCTCGTGTCCTACTTCACGTTAATCTCCTGGACATGAATTTTCACAGCTCGTGTCTATCGCCATGGTGCGTTTCCTGAGATCTTGTTACTGACCTCCTTCACCTCAAAACAAGAGCTACAAAAAAGGTCAGGACTCAACACTGACCCAGAACTGCTTGTAAACTGAACAGTATTTAGAGCACTGGTGTATTTTCATCTCTTTTTAACTGGCAGGCTGGGCTGATGCCAAAACCTGACGCAAAGCTAAGTTTCTGTTACCTGAACGCTGATTATGTTCCATGTTAAATCATATGTGAATGACACATGAAACCAGGCATGTTTTGTGCCCTTTCTGTTTATTACTATTAGCTTCATCTCGTCTCTGTTTCAATCCGTCTTTGATTGGCTCTGATTTGCTAGCAGACCGAACCGAATACAAATAGGTTTAAATTACACACCAAAAAATGCCAACACAAGCCTGGTGGAACTTAAACCAGAGGCTTGTCTGTGACACACACACACACACACACACACACACACTAACCCAGACAAACAGAGAGTTATGTACACCTCTGAAAACAGCACTCTCTTTGTTTGCTGTGATCTCACAGCCCAGCAGGTTCGTATCATCCTGCCATTACGGTATTACAGAGCAATCTGCAGCAGCTTGGCCCAGATAGAGAGAAATCACACGCTAACACACAGCAGATACGCAGGTGTGTGTCGAGCAGAGAGGCTGAAGCCATGCCAAACTACGTGACTCTGACTGACAGAGTCCACGTCCATATTATTCTCATTTGCCTCGATTTGAGTGCATGATTGTTGCCGGGGCAAAGGAGGCCCGTTCCTGCGGTTCCTCCATGTGTGAAACAGCAGATGTGTAGGAGAAGCAGGTCCTACATGCCACGCTCAGCTCCACAGAGGTTATAATGAGAGGGAATTAGCCGTCCCACCGGGGGCAAAGGCTGACATTTAACAAATGAATCAGTGAAGTGAATTGAGAAATTAGCTTTTTCAGCTGTCAGTCCGTAAACATCGCAGTGTTCTGCCTCTCTTTCACACACACTGTGGCTTAACTGTACTTATTCTTCAGCGGTCCTAAATTCACATTTCTGATTGGTCAGAAGGTGTTGATACACCTTCTATAATTGTAATTTCTATAAATCGTCTGTGTTTTCGTTTCTATGGTAACAACAGTAAAGTTTTCTGCTAGTCATATTTAGTAAATTGGGAAGGAGACTCCAGTGTCCAGGGCACTGTTGTGCTAGTTACTAAGAAATAGTAACTAGTTACAGTTACTAGTTACTTCATTCAAAAAGTAACTCAATTACTTTGTTGATTACTTACACCAAAACGTTACGCGTTACTGTTACTAGTAACCTTTTAGTTACTTTTTTATAGAAATAATGAGCATATTTCCACTTTGAGAAACTCGTCTTGCTCTCGCCTTGACTTGTCGTTACTGCCGCACATACATTAATAAACAGAAACACGCCCACAGTGCGGTGTCTTCGTGTTTACAGGTTGGCATCCACCGATCCTACAATGCGTCTCTGCTGTAAACAGGTTAGTCTGTAGGCTACACTTCAGTCAAAATGAATTCATTTAAAAAATTAAAAACGGACAAACGCACCCTATGGTAACGGTAACGGAGTTACTTTATTTAGAAAGTATTGCATTAGAGTGTTAGTTACTGTCTAAAGTATAACTGCGTAACAGTAATGCGTTACTGCCCAACACTGTTCCAGGGTTGGATATGTACATATCCAACTGAAACATTCATTCATTCATCTTCTACCGCTTATCCGAACTACCTCGGGTCACGGGGAGCCTGTGCCTATCTCAGGCGTCATCAGGCATCAAGGCAGGATACACCCTGGACGGAGTGCCAACCCATCGCAGGGCACACACACACACTCATTCACTCACGCACTCACACACTACGGACAATTTTTCCAGAGATTGAACTGAAAGGTGTGCCAAATGAAATATATTATTGTCAATAATGTAAAATAAAAATAATTTTCTGTCAAGAAAAGAAAAGAGACAAAACAAAACACAACAAAACTCAAGTTTTTCCTTTTTTGTTTTTTGTATTGACCCCATAACAAAGCAGATTTTCAGACTGTTGCCCCCGCGACCCGGCCCCGGATAAGTGGTAGAAAATGGATGGATGGATGGATGGATGGATATAACATCCAGATAATTTAAATTTTTATTACTTTATCATTTTATTTTTTTTTTTAAAAAAACCTATCAAAGAGAATTTTTGCTTTTACATTATTAAGCTTCACATAATCCAAGCTTTATAATACGTACAATAAAAAATGACTAATTTACAATGAACAATAATTATTTAACAAAGAAAACGTGTATAGTTGTTAATTCGGTAAAGATTCCTTTAAGGAGATTTTTAACCTTTATTCATGTCTCCAGTGTCAGAGCTCTGTAACAGTCTCTTTAGCGCAGAGAACTTTGTGTTGTCTTGTGTCTCAGTGACAGGACAAGTCTTGTTTTTGTCTTCATAAAAGAGGACAAGAGGTGTTTCTGAGGGAATGAGTGTTTATAGCTGCTATAACATACAGTAAGTGATAACAGGTAGTGACTTGTTTTGCTAATGTTCTATAACTTAAGGCGTGTAAGTATAATTGGTTTTTAATGCATGAGGTGTCCTTCATTCCTTATGTTCTTAAAAATGTAGAACATTTGTGTCAGTACATTGCATTGCTCGTTCTCACAGAGAACCTGTTCTTATTATATGTAATTACACAAGATCTGAATAGAGCCGAAGCAGAACGTTGTGTTCCCGTGTAAGACATGAGCTGCGTCTCAAACCGCACACTTATGCACTGCTCTACTTGTGCCATTGTGTACTGAATAGTGTGAGAAGTGTATTTACGCTACTTAAAAGAAAATGAAGTGCACTTCAAGTACCTGGATGATGTAAGTGATTCAAGTGTGTAATGTAGACAACTCTGTGCACTCAAAGCTCACAGCTTTGCTTAAACAGAGAAAGAAAGGCGGGGCTTCCGGGCGCTGAGGCTGGAATAAATCAAATTAAAGATGGCCGACGATACTCTGGTGGACAAGACGTCTAACAAATGTCTGAAATTGTGTGCGTAGCGTACAGACAAATATAGTGTATATGTCATGTCCACCAGACAGGCAACCTAAAAAAGCTTTTTTGCAGAGAAGCAGGATTTGATTTAACGCACGGGTAAAGAACATTATTCCAAAAATACTTCCGGTCTGGATTTTTGGACTGGATTTTAATGGAGCCCAAATGGCAGCGCTTTTTGTACACGTTCCTGAAATCCTCCTTTTTTTGCGGTAGAGCCGCAGAGTTGCTGAGGGGAGAGGAAATGAGGAACACACACATACACACTCGCTTGCTCTCTCTCTCTCTCTCTCTCTCTCTCTCTCTCTCTCTTTCTCTCAATCAGAGATTTGCCCCATTCTCTAGAGCTCTATAAAACCCCTGTCTTTCTCATTAACTCCACTCGATGTGCTATTAGTGAATTTCCTCTCTGACACACTGCTGCCTCTACAAACACAGTTACCCCTGATTTAGCACAATAAAACCCCATTCTCTAACTGCTTCCCTCTTACAGTAAGCTGCCTTTAAAGAGCTGCGTATTTAAGCAGAAATAGCGCTGGGAGGAAATACAGAGTGGCAAAATGTAGATCAGAGGAAATTATAGGACATGTGGACGTTAGGAAATGTCCTTTGAATTTTGAGAATCTGTAGATTTCTGTCTCAACGATGGTGCAAACCACAACGTAGGCAACATTTCACGACCTATGGCTCGACCCCTGTGCCTGTAGGTCACGTACGTTTAAATAGCAGGTCACAACCCGACGTTTCCCTCAGGCCTTTAAACTCTATACAGGTGAAAGCTTCATCACTTCACCAAAAGTGTCTAATTACTTCCACTAATAGGAAGCACCTGTAACTGTACCAGGTTCTTCCTCTTCCTGTTATTACGATGATGAAGAGTGAACAGGTGGAACACTGCTTCACACAGATAGCTGTTAATGTGTACTGTATTATTATGTGTATATGCTACGTGTCACAAAGTCACATGACACAATAACATGCAGCGGCTTTAACATTGAATATTGTCACAAAGCAGTTTTACAGAAATACGTATAGTAATTTAGGAGACAAACGTCCGTGTGTTAAACGCCACGTGTTTCACCGTTTGTAGATTACGAGTCAGTTTAGAGGAAAAACTCAAAAATAAAATGCTTACGATCGGTGTTGTAATGTAACGGAGTACAAATACTTCGTTACTGTACTTAAGTAGAAATGTCACGTATCTGTACTTTACTTCGCTATTTAAATTTGTCAACTTTCACTTTTACTCCACTACATTTCCTAGATAAAATGTACACTTTTACTCCGTTATATTTCCACTAAGCATCTTCGTTACTCGTTACTACAAAATAAAATCAGAAGAAATGTGTGCGACTGCAATAAGGGAGGTTTGGTGAATCACTGCTCCTAGACTGCATTACGCTCCGCACGCTTTACGGAGAAGCACAGGGACACACAGCGTGCACGCGCAGTCAGAGCTGGAGGCATTTATCTATAACGTTAATCTGTGGAAAGCCGCAAATACGGCAACCAAAAGCAGTGAAATGTCACTATTCTTATTACCAGAGTTGTAGCACAAACAAAATATTAATGCAAACAATCCATTCAATACTAAATAAAAATAACATTTATTGATTTGGTCTTTGTCTTGTGAAAATTTTTTATTAATGACTGCATTCATTGGACACACTGTTTGTAGAGAACGCACACATACATGAACTGATCTGATTCAAGACTGACATCATTACATCATACATAAAATTTTGGTGTCCACTTTTGCCATTTAATAATACCATAACTTTTGGCTTACTATGTAGTCATATAATATATAATATAAAACTCTGTGTCCGGGGATTGGGTCGCCGAGGCTCCCGCCTTCGACTGCCACCCAATCCACATTGCACCAGCCCCTTACGGTTTCTCCTGCAGGTGTTGGGCCCACAGGAGATCGGCCCCACGTCGCTCCTTCGGGCTGAGCCCGGCCGGGCCCCATGGGGTAAGACCCGGCCACCAGGCGCTCGCATGCGAGCCCCAACCCCGGGCCTGGCTCCAGGGTGGGGCCCCGGTTGCGCCATACCGGGCGACGTCACGGACCTTGCTATATTTCTCTTCATAAAGGGGTTTTGAACCGCTCTTTGTCTGGCCCGTCACCCAGGACCTGTTTGCCTTGGGAGACCCTACCAGGGGCAAAAAGTCCCAGACAACATAGCTCCTAGGATCATTCAGGCACGCAAACCCCTCCACCATAATAAGGTGGCGGTTCAAGGAGGGGTATGGTCATGAGCTTTGGGTCATGACCGAAAGGACAAGATCCCGGATACAGGCGGCCGAAATGAGTTTCCTCCGTAGGGTGGCTGGGCGCTCCCTTAGAGATAGGGTGAGGAGCTCAGTCACTCGGGAGGAGCTCAGAGTAGAGCCGCTACTCCTCCACATCGAGAGGAGTCAGCTGAAGTGGCTCGGGCATCTGTTCCGGATGCCTCCTGGACGCCTCCCTGGGGAGGTGTTCCGGGCATGTCCAACCGGGAGGAGGCCTGGGGGAAGACCTAGGACATGCTGGAGGGACTACAGTATGTCTCTCGGCTGGCCTGGGAACGCCTCGGTATTCCCCCGGAGGAGCTGGAGGAAGTGTCTGGGGAGAGGGAAGTCTGGGTGTCCTTGCTTAGACTACTGCCCCCGCGACCCGGCCCCGGATAAGCGGTAGAAGATGGATGGATGGATGGATGGATGGATATAAAACTCTTCTTGTTTTAAATTCTCACTGATGGCTAAAACCCCCTAAAGATGAAACCCTAGAACCGCCCCTGCTCTTATGCCTATTGAAAATCACTGAAATTTTACTTTTTACTTTTACTTCAAATACTTAAGTACATTAAATATCAGAAAATGACTTTTGATACTTAAGTACAGTAAATATCAGATACTTTAAGACTTTTACTTGAGTAATATTCTAAAAGGTGACTTTCACTTCCACCAAAGTCTTTTTCTAGTACGATACTTGTACTTTTACTCAAGTATTGCTTTCTAGTACTTTATACAACACTGCTCACCATGCGAATATAAGTTAGAATCACAATCAGCCTTTACACTACAAACCAGGCGTGACAGTGACGTGACTAAGACCAAGAGACAGGCGACAAAAAAAAGTCTGTGAATTCATTCTGATTTTTGTTTGTAATTTCAGTTTGTTTTTCTCCTTCTAAGGTGAAAATAAAATAACCAGCTTTACCAACTGTAGCTTACTGTATTGTACTGTTGGCCTTAAAGTAAGCTTCACCTCTGCTTTTAAAATAAGCATTTTACTTTATTTCTGATGTGCTGTGCTGCAGCATGAAGGACCGTCCCTTAACGACTGAACTTTCGGCTCATTTCAGTGAGTCAGATCATTTGGCTCAGCTCTTCGGTGTGAGTCATTCCCAAATGACTCATTGCCAGTTTAAAAAAAAAAATCAGCTTAATCACTCAGACTGAA